>NC_092348.1:20070364-20370364 GCF_963676685.1 Mytilus edulis | reverse complement strand
TGCAGCAGCACATTGGTTTAATCAGAACAAACATACAGACACTTTCGCAACAAGATTTACTTCCAGATAGCAGAAATATATCAAGCCATAACTCAATATCTAAAATATCATCTCAGTAAATAGACTTTAAGACACTAATCATTATTTACTAAATATAACTAAGTTAAGAAAGGAATAAAAATCCTTACGCTAACAAATATTTATAGAGTTTACAAAAGTTTTTTTTATAGATATACATACTTAAAGGATTTAAGTTGAAAACAAAGCACATTTCATTGACTCTTATTACTAAATTATTAACAGTATACTTATACCTTTTCTGGGCTAGCCAGGCTAGACAAACTGGTTTTACATATTTGATAAAGATTCTCATTTTTACCAGCAAAATGCACTGTTATACTACTTGTTTTCTTTCTTGTTTTGGCAAAGTTGTGAAGTTCCACCATCATTATGTTAGTACATGACCTAACAAACCAATCCTCAGTGAAGTCATAAAAATCTGTAACGAGAAAAGGTAGTATTGATTCTCATTTAAAACAAATGTTTATGAACATGTTACTTTACATAGTATTTACGATTTAAATATTAGTACCTACATTTTATTAAATTAATAATATGAATAATAGTGAACATAATTGTGCACATGTTCTTAACATAGGGGATTTAAGGAGGAGGTTCGATCAACGACGACTTGTTTTATCCCTGAAATTAAAAAAATGGTTTATTGTTATAGATAAACGAATTGGATTACATAATTAGGATGCATTAGTGCACAAAAGGTCAACTGCGATGTCATTATAATTTGTCATAAGCATGTTGAAATAAAAATAGGCACTGGCTACGGTTACATGGAAATGTAACAATAATAAAAATATTATTGTTACATTGGAAACTAAATGCCGGAATGTATGGTTGGGTAGAGACCTGATTATTTACGAATGTAACAATAATTATTGAGGCTACGGTTACATTGCGTTATTGTTACATGAAAAACAGCAATGTACGATGGGACTAGTAATTATTACTAAATAATAAAAGTTGAGGACATTTATTTTATATTTACAATACATACAATAATTACATACAATTTCTTTAATTTTTTATTTACAATGACAGTTTTTACATATCCAGTAAGTAGTTGTTAAAGCATGTTTAAGTCCGACACATTTTTGATGAACGAAATTACGTCCTCCATGGATACATGTATACAGAAGTTCCCAGTATTTTAGTTCACAGTTTGCTTTTGATGTATCAAATTATTTAGAACTGCGTTTGTATAGTTGAATGAAATTTGTGTCTTGATATTGTCACAAGTTCAGTTTCGTTTCAAACGCATCCCAAGTTTCAAATTTTTCACCCGAAACAAAACTGATAATAGGAATCTCTTCATTCGTTGTTCAAAGTATAATCGAACAGTAAATTATAAGAGTAGGTGTGCAGTTAAATACTTAAAAGTGAAACGATCGAACTACTAGTATATTTGTCGCCTTTGGCACTCCTAATCTGGTGTAGTATCTTTAAGAACATCAAAACCAAAATTAATACGTAAAACTATGTAAACACCATTTGTTGAATAATAAGTTATAGTTATTGACCAGGCAAGTCGGTATATTGGATTTAATCTGCACAGCTTGTGTGACCCTGATTAACCCGAACGACGAAGGAGTTCGTGTTAAAGGGTCACACGAGCGTGCAGATTAAATCCAATATACCGATTTGATTGGCCAATAACTGTTTTAACACATGACGCCATCAATTTACATGAAGTTTTAGCAATATGCACACGATGTTCCGCAATCTATGGCTCCTGAATAAAGTTTCTTGTAGAGTAAAGAAAGGGGGAAATGAGCCTTTATATAGTAAGTGGTTGGTAAGTTTTAAATTATTCTTTTTATTTTTTATATTTAGGCTTCTTCCTCAATTTTTACATTATTTGCGATTTAATTGTAAATTTTTCTATCGTGTTCGTATTTTTTATTCTTTCTTGCAAACAGTGACGATTAATACTTTGACATATTGTACTTTCAAATCGGTGTTATGGAGTAAAGATCGATTGCTTTTCTTTCCTTAATGATATGCTCAAAGAAAGATGAAACGAGGAAGATTTTAGTACATAAATTTAAAATGTTAAAAAACAGAAACAACGATTGGCTATCCAATCTTTAACCCCCTCCCCCGACCCCAAATTTAAATTCGATACCCAAATAGTCACTTTAAAGGAATAAATATGCAAAATATCGTAATGAAAATCATTGAGTCTAAAACTTAAATTATTCAAATCAGATTTCATTTATTTGAATATTCTGAAGTACATGATTTCTTTTTTGGCAGAAAATTACAAAAAATCGTTATTATCTGTTCTGACTTTGAAACACTGATTTAAGATTTACACTGTGTACACAAAATATAATAAAATATTACATGTCCCAGTTTAGATAATAAATAAGGAAGGGGAAACCTTTCTTTTTTCATCAGGCGCTTCGTTTACCAAGAAGTCTAAGTAGTTTTTCTATACAGTAATCACTAGACAGTCCGCCCGTGCTGGGGTTTTCGACTCCAATATTAATTGATTAGGACTGTCAGTTTCCCTATCAAATGTGTGTGATTTTCTCCGGGTACTCCGACTCTCTCTACCAATAAAAACTGAGCTCCACGAAATAGCCGAAATGTGGCGCTTAAAAGGGAAGTTAAAACATCAACAATCAATCCATTATTTTTTTTCTTATTTTGAAACTACGATGTTTGTACAAAGTGTTTAATTTATCAACTTTTTTGTAACTTCAAGTTAGATGGCGTATTCGTTTTTTATGGGGGGGGGGGGGGGGGGTCGAATAGTCTGTCCATACTTGAATTGGAGAACGAAACATTTTTAGTATCGCTACAATCGTTGATATTTTTTAATTTTATGAAATACATGTAACACCCCTTTCAGAATCCAGGAAACGCCCCTCAAGGTAAAAATAGATTTGAACTGTGCAGTATATCTGAGGAAGTTAATGCACACCTTAGCTGTGCATTATTCAGATTATAGCTCAGTAAGAACAAAGAGATTTTACCCATGTCATGTGTTAATATTTATTATTTATCATTATTACAAGTATTATTTAGTACATATAAAAGAAGTAAGCAATAAAACTATAGAAGATTTAAGTTTAATAAATCTAGCGTACATTGCTGTTTTTTATGTAACAATAACGCAATGTAACCGTAGCCTCAATAATTATTGTTACATTCGTAATTAATCGGTTCCTTACCCAACTTTGCATTCCGGCAATTAGTGTCCAATGTAACAATAATATTTTTATTATTGTTACATTTCCATGTAACCGTAGCCAGTGCCATAAAAATATTTATGAGAGCCGTGGTGTAGTGGTAAGTGCATCGGACTACTAACACAAGGGTTCCTGGTTCGATTTCCATTCCGGGATGACAATTTCAGGGACTGAATATTCGGCTCTTCCTTGACACCTATTGCGAGAATAGTCATGGTGAAACGATGATAGCTCGTCTGAAGGGGACGATAAATGGCTGACCCGTGTAAGGAGAGAGCCATATATATTGCACGTAAAAGACACCTTTATAGATTTCGAAAAGAGCAGGCTAATGCCACTACAAGGCAGCACTCGTACCCGCAAAGTGGAAAGGGATTAATATAAGTTGCAACCAGATGCTCCACAGGGCACAGCTTTATACGACAGCAGAAGTCGAACCCTGAACAGTTGGAGCTAGTATGGACACAACATTTAAGTTTGATACAGCTCTGAATTTGAATTGTGATTAAATAGTTGACACAACATAGGTTTCTGACACAGAATAAATGTGGTCTTAGAACTTAAACTTAATTTTTTTTTTTTTTAAATTGGACATTTACCTATTATGGTCAAATATTCTAAATCTAAATACATGGTTAGATTCAGCATATCATAGAACCCCAAGAATTAAATTTTTGATGAAATCAAATAATGTTCAATTTTAGACCCTTTAGACCTCAATGTGGACCAATTTGAAAACGGGACAATACTGTGCAATATAATATTTCTTGCTCAAAACTGTGCAATTGAAGATTTCTTGCTATTGCGCAATACTGTGCAATTGAGAATATCTTGCTATTGCGCAATATTGTGCAATAAGATATTTCTTGCTATTGCACAATTCAGTGCAATTGAAGATTTCCTGCTATTGCGCAATACTGTGCAATTGAGAATATCTTGCTATTGCACAATACTGTGCAATTGAAGATTTCTTGCTATTGCCCAATACTGTGCCATTGAAAATTTCTTGCTATTGCACAATACTTAATATAATAATTTTGGACCCCGATTTGGACCAACTTGAAAACTGCGCCCATAATCAAAAATCTAAGTACATATTTAGATTCAGCATATCAAAGAACCCCAAGAATTCAATTTTTGTTAAAATCAAGCCAAGTTTAATTTTGGACCCTTTGGACCTTAATGTAGACCAATTTGAAAACAGGACCAAAAATTAAGAATCTGGATACACGGTTAGATTTGGCATATCAAAGGAACCCAAGAATTCAATTTTTGTTAAAATCAAGCCAAGTTTAATTTTGGACCCTTTGGACCTTAATGTAGACCAATTTGAAAACAGGACCAAAAATTAAGAATCTGAATACACGGTTAGATTTGGCATATCTCGAACCCCAGTAATTCATTTTTTGATGAAATCAAACAAAGTATAATTTTGGACTCCCAAAATCAATCCAAACCTTCCTTTTGTGGTCATAAACCTTGTGTTAAAATTTCATATATTTCTATTAACTAATACTAAAGTTATTGTGCAAAAACCAAGAAAAATGCTAATTTGGGACCTGTTTTTGGCCCCTAATTCCTTAACTGTTGAGACTTAAACTCCCAAAATCAATCCCAACCTTCATTATGTGGTCATACTGACCTTATGTTAAAATTTCATAGATTTCTGTTTACTTATACTAAAGTTATTGTGCGAAAACCAAGAAAATACTTATTTGGGCCCTTTTTGGCCCTAATTCCTAAACTGTTGGGACCAAAACACCCAAAATCAATCCCAACCTTCCTTTTATGGTCATAAACCTTGTGTTAAAATTTCATAGATTTCTATTTACTTTTACTAAATTTAGAGTGCGAAAACCAAATGTCTGCGGACGACGACGACGCCAACGTAATACCAATATACGACCAAAAATTTTTGCGGTCGTATACAAACTTGTTTCCCAATCCTAAATGAATAAATATGTTAAGGTAGATGGGGTGTCTAAATTATAATCCATAGATTTTTTTAATAATTTGCCAAAACGTAGTTTATATCAAGCTTTTTAAAAAATAATAATAAAAAGAATGGGTCACCGGGCTTATTTTCATGCTACACGGTGTTCAAAATTGACCGGATTTGTATAGATTATGCATGGCAAACCAAATTTTCTGCAACAAAGCGTAAACTACACCATAGAATTTTGAGATAACATACGAGAGAAAGTTTTAATAAAATTGAGAATGGAAATGGGGAATGTGTCAAAGAGACAACAACCCGACCAAATAAAAAACAACAGCAGAGGGTCACCAACAGGTCTTCAATGTAGCGAGAAATTCCAGCACCCGGAGGCGTCCTTCAGCTGGCCCCTAAACAAATATATACTAGTCCAATGATAATGAACGCCATACTAATTTCCAAATTGTACACAAGAAACTTAAATTAAAATAATACAAGACTAATAAAGGCCAGAGGCTCCTGACTTGGGACAGGCGCAAAAATGCGGCGGGGTTAAACATGTTTGTGAGATCTCAACCCTCCCCCTATACCTCTAACCAATGTAGAAAAGTAAACGCATAACAATACGCACATAGTATACTTTCGGTTTTAAGAAAAAGAGAGAGGGCATGAAATAAATAAACTGTAATTCTCATTTATAGAAAACTATCTTTTTCTGTTAGCTTTTGCTTAAATCTGAATATTGAGTGTCAAAAAGTTTGAAAACTTCAAATCCACCCGATTGGCTGTCATTGTTTGTTGTCTGTTATATAAATATATATTTTTCGTTTACTGTGTTTCCATTTATCTTTCCATTAATGTTTTTTGTTGAATCTTAACATATTGTCATGTTAGGACCTTTTTAGCTGACTATACACTATGTGTTTTGTTCATCGATAAAGACTGTCCTGTCCGGTGGCCTATATTTGTAAATTTGGATATTGTTAGATAGTTGTCTTAAGCTTAGTGGCAATCATGAGACGTCTTCGTAGTCTACACTGTGAAATTACCATCTGAAGATTGTTATTTTATAGATTTACTAGAACACATCCGCTAAATTGCGGGCATTTAGAGCGTGGTTGAAAGTATGTTAACTGATGTAGGGTGAATTTTTGTAAAAGATTTCATGTCTGGAGAATTTCAGAAAAGGTATCAAAAGTCATAGGTACTTGAAGACTGGACCATTTTTTTAAAACTCTCTCCTTTTTTTCAAAAGTCCGTTATTTTTTTGGGGTTAAATTCCATTATTTTCGCGTTTCTGTATTCTAATACTATAATGAACATACGTATATAATAAATAAAGTGTATTTGCTATTAACTATCAATTCCAAGTTGCTTTTCCATTGCGATCACTGCTATATTATATAGAGAATCATAGTACACATGCATATAACCTTGTCCTATCCCCGAGGACCTTATGTGTAAGTTTAAAAACGGAAGTCTTGACTGAGCACTTTCATTTTGACGTGAAATATCATCGAAAGGTTTATTTATATGCAAATGAATTGTTTGGTTAATCTAAATGCCCCATACGCTACGGCAGAGGTATACAAGTATTGAGTTATTCTTATACTTCAGTACCTAAGGGAAGGCTTCCTTAGAAAGGAATTTGACAAATTTCAACAGTAAGTAAAGTAAAGTAAGCAAGTACATGTGTAATAAGTTCATTAAAGTACAAATATACTAGTATTACATACACAATAAAATACACCCGAACCATTGGGTTTTTAAGTCACTTTCATTTAAAGTTTTTATGCTCTTCAAATTTGAATTTGATTTGCCTTGTAACTCTTTTGACTCGAGTGCCACTAATGAGTAGTAAGAAGACAAAGCGCACGTCTGACCTATCAATTTGTTTAACCTGGTATATTTGACGTGTTTGTACAACCACTTGATCATTGAAATTGTTGACGAATGAATCGTCACCAAAAGAATGTGCTAGGCCATTATTAATCACTGATGTGATGACATGAAATATCATTAATTCTCATTGTCTACTTTTTTGAGTCTGTTTTGCTCACACATTGCTATCAATATAGTTGAATTATATACAACTGTCATACAAGTGAGGGGTTTAGGTAGATATGAATCAAGGTTTAATCCGCAATTTTCTACATAAGTCATGTTACCATTCGTTTGATGTGTTTGAGCTTTTAATTTTGCCATTTGTTAAAGGACTTTTCTGTGTCGAATTTTCTTTGAAGTTCTGTATTTGTGCTTTTTTACATTTGTGTGGTACAAATTTATTGCAACTAAAATATTTGGTTCGTAAGAACAAGGTTTTCTACCCCAAGGAATAGATTGCTTAAGTCGAAATATATATTTAATAATAGCGTACGATGACCATTAGTTGCTTTCATCCACGTCATTTTCTCTATAATGAATTCATTGTAGTTTTCTTATTTTTAATCTTACCACGTTTCCTAAATTCACAATGATAGTTACGAGAATAAACTGTTGACACAGAGATATGTCTCGCCTATATTTAAATGTTAATTTTGGTAAAAATGTGCAGATGTTGCAATTATTACAGCAATATTTTAGCATGCAATTTATACAAAATATTTCAAAAGTCAAAAGACCATGACGGAGAGGAATTGACCAAATAACATTCATTAAAGAAGTGCTAACGTTTATAAACAGCATAAAAAATATCATTGACTTATTACATAGTTAAATCACAAAAATACTGAATTCCAAGAAAAATCCAAAAAGGAGTCCTTAACCAAATGGCAAAATGAAAGCTCAAACACATCAAACGAATGGACAACAACTGTCATACACCCGACCAGGTACAGGCATTTTCCTATATACAAGTGGTTTCCCTTGCACTGACATAATACTAAGATTCCATGTAAGCTTGAAAAATATTGTAAGTCAATATACCATTAGTGAGGTGGAAAGGCGTAATAATCTCCATTATAATGAAATATGGCAATGTTTATACAACTGCTTACCAATTATCATGATTTTTAAAATATTACTAATTTCCTTTAAAACTAACCTAAGCACAAACTTTAACCAGATGCTCTGCAGGGCGCAGCTTTATACGACCGCATAGGTTGAACCCTGAACGGTTGGGGCAAGTATGGACACAACATTCAAGCTGGATTCAGCTCTAAATTTGGATTGTGATTAAATAGTTGACACAGCATAGGTTTTGGACACAGAATGAATGTGGTCTAATGAACTTAAAATATTTTTTTTGTCTTTGAGCAATCACTATGCTGTTGAATATTAATCCTCTCAAAAAAATGTTTGAAGAAATTTTCTTTTTATTTATGAAATCTGAAATGAGAATTTTTTTTTTTCACATCCCCCCTTTCCCTTTTTTCAAAACTGATCTCAATTCAAATTTCTAATGGAGTTTGCAACAATAACTACTCATTTAAATACACCATAAAATATTAAAATGTAACAAAAAGTGCTTGTTATCACTGAATGGTAAAGAGTGTTTTAATTTATCAGTTGGTAGTAAAAGTGAATATACATTGTGCATTGTATAAAACAATGATTTAAGTTGATTCATCTACTATTCTGGACAAAGAAAGATAACTCCAATCAATTGAAAATTTCTTGCTATTGCACAATATTGTGCAATTAGATATTTCTTGCTATTGTGCAATACTGTGCAATTGAAAATATTTGCTATTGCACAATACTGTGCAATTGAAGATTTCTTGCTATTGCACAATACTGTGCAATTGAACATTTTTTGCTATTGCACAATACTGTGCAATTGAAGATTTCTTGCTATTGCTGAATACTGTGCAATTGAAAATTTCTTGCTATTGCACAATACTTAATATAATAATTTTGGATCCTGATTTGAACCAACTTGAAAACTGGGCCCATAATCAAAAATCTAAGTACATGATTAAATTCATCATATCAAAAAAGCCAAAGAATTCAATTTTTATTAAAATCAAACTTAGTTTAATTTTGGACCCTTTGGTATTTAATGTAGACCAATTTGAAAACGGGACTAAAAATTAAGAATCTACATACACAGTTAGATTTGGCATATCAAAGAACCCCAATTATTCAATTTTAATGAAATAAAAGATTTTGAAGCATAAAGTATTGAAATAATTACCAGGAGATGTTGAGACTATGTTTTTGAAATATTTGTCATGTGTACGTCGTTCGTGCGAATCAGGATAGTCTTTTCGACTTTTTTTTTTTTTTTTTTTTTTAAGTTTGACCAATGTCAATAAGATAGCAACCCAACAACACACAATAAATCTATATAGGCCTAAACAATATTGACATCAGCCTCGATTCTATAAATAGGTTGTGAAGTAATAAACTTTTGGTGAAATCCTTTGCATCATTTCTTTCTATTTTCTTTTTTAATTGTCTTGAATCAAGATGAGTGTTGTGGTGTATCTTGTTGCGTTGTTCTGCATTGGTGATTTTCGTTGTATCTTTTCTTGTATAATGGAAAGAAAACGTAAAAGAAACCTAATAGGACAATGGTGTATATGGACAAAATCCGATATGGAAATCAGGGAACTAGAATAAAAACTTGTATATACTTTATTTTTATGAAAACAAATTGAGAAAATCTCTCACTAAACAAAGCCTTTCTCACCCTTTTACAATACTCAAGGATTTGTATAGTAAATCCTTGCAATACTGAAGTCAACTGATGATGTTTGGTATTTACATAGGAAAAGCATTATATCTCCTAGAATTTAAATTAAAATAATACGAATTGATGTTCAAAAAGTGGCAAACAATTAGTAGCCTACATGCATACGATTTGCACAGTGCCATCACCAAGTTAGTCGTAGTCATGTCCTAAAGTTTTCAAAATCAAATTGTCTACGCTGCTTCAAATATCATGCCGCTTAATTCTTCTCTGAAAATTCAATTCCTCTCAATTGTGTATAGTCAGCTATAAAAGGCCCCGAAATGACAATTTTAAACAATTCAAACGAGAAAACTAACGACCTTATTTATGTACAAAAAAAATGAAAGAAAAACAAATATGTAACACATAAACAAACGAGAAGCACTGAATTACAGGCTCCTGACTTGGGACAGGCACACACATACAGAATGTGGCGGGGTTAAATATGTTAGCAGGATCCCAACCCACGCCCCTCCCCCCTAACCTGGGACAGTGGTATAACATTACAACATAAGAACGAACTAACTATAAAAATCCGTTGAAAAGGCGTAACTCCTCAGATGGACACAAATACAATTGTACGTGGCCGGGTACTTCTACATCCCAATAACGAAAAGACACTAGATACAATTCTGCGAGTACTCGCAGTTAACTTACAGCTATTTCAAAGCCATTAACAACTAATAAAAAAATCATGCATCTAAGACGTAAACCATTGATGAATGATATTATGATAATCTAGACGGTAACACATTATGTTGGACTATACTATATGCTGCAGCATCTTTGCAGAGAATGCATGTTTGAGATACTTAATTTGCGGAAATGCACAAATGTCTCCTGTTGTTCATTCATCAGGTATCAAGCTGGTATTGATGATTGTTGAAAAAATTGTGAATAATAATATGATAGCTGCCAATTCATTTTATAATTTTTAGGTCTATTATTTTACATTCTAGGGCCTATTTCTTCTAGCCCTCATACTTTTTATGTATTGAATCCATATTCTAATTTTGTTCTCGCCCATACTTAAGGTATTATGTCTTTCCATTTTGGATGTAACGGTTTTTTTAGTGATACATATTTAGTTGATGTCTTCTTAGTTGATACAATTATAGTGAAATGTTCATTCAATGTTTTTGCTCTGTCATGATCGTTTTCTGCTGGTACTAAGACCTGCTTTAGTCTTTAGTGGTACACTTTGCGAGAGATATTTTTTTATCTGCCCTGGTCCTGATAAGTAAGCTTTTCTCGTCACTTAGCGTTCGTCGTCCGATTTCGTCTTTGTTAACTTTTACAAAATTCCTCATTATATGTAGTCTCTGAAACTAATGGGCAAAATGTTATTGAACATAAAATTATGTCTTTTAGGGAATCGCCTGATAGTTTTGGTTAAACAGTCACCATTGGTGTATCTAATTTAAAAACGGTGTTGGATAACCCTGCCTGTCAGCCAAGTTAGCCGACATGGCTTAAATTAAAGCATAGGGATAAAATGCAAGTGCTTTCTATTAAGAAACGTTATGAATAACGAAAACCTGATGTGAAAAACATGTCTAATCTGACATCGGACTCGGACTTCTTTTAAAATGAGTTTTACTGTGTGTATGCTTCATATGTGTTTTTTTTTATTCTACATGTACATTGGCTAGAGGTATAGGTGGAGAGTTGGGATCTGACAAATAAACATGTTTAACCCCACTGCATTTTTGCGCCATTCCCAAGTCAGGAACCTCTGGCCTTTGTTAGTATTGTATATTTTTTAAAATTAATCTCATTTTTATGTTTTGGAGTTTAGTGTGACGCTCATTTTCACTGAACTAGCACACAATTTTATTTAGGGGTCAGCTGATACCACCTCCGAGTGCGAAATTTTCTCGCTGCGTTGGAGACCAATTGGTGGCCTTCGGATGTTGTCTGCTCCTTGGTCGGGTTGTTGCCTCTTTGACATATTCCCCGTTTTCATTCTCAATTTTATTGGAATGTTGAGCTCTACCTAATGTCCATTCACGTAAAAACATGTCAAATGACTTCTTATAGGAGTTATCAACCTTATATGACGAATTGCATTTTCGCCTGTTATATTGAAATATATGGTAAATAGATAAAACGTTAAATAGCAAATATTAGCAAGACAAGATCTATTGATTTTCATAGTTCTTTATTTCTCCCCTTCAATTCCGTCTATATTAAAGGGATAAATCCTACTTTGTAAAGAATCACTCTGATTCAAACAACAAATTCTCTGAAACTGATATTATCAAGATGCTTGATTTCTTGATTGACAACATATTTGTTACGTTCGGAGGACGTGTTTTTCAACAGACTGTCGGCATTCCAATGGGAACAAACTGTGCCCCTCTACTCGCCGACTTGTTTCTTTATTATTATGAGGCTGACTTCATGCAGGAACTTCTTAGGAAGAAAGATAAGAAGTTAGCAATATCCTTTAACTCTACTTTCCGCTATATAGATGATGTTCTTTCACTAAGCAATTCAAAATTTGGTGACTATGTGGAACGCATCTATCCAATCGAACTAGAGATAAAGGATACTACAGATACAGTTAAGTCGGCTTCATATCTTGACTTACATCTAGAAATTGACAATGAGGGTCGGTTGAAAACAAAACTTTACGACAAAAGAGATGATTTCAGCTTTCCAATTGTGAACTTTCCATTTCTAAGTAGCAACATTCCAGTAGCACCTGCATACGGGGTATATATCTCCCAATTGATACGCTATTCCCGTGCTTGCATTTCCTATTATGATTTTCTTGATAGAGGTTTGCTGCTCACAAGGAAGCTATTAAACCAAGAGATCCAAATGGTGAAGTTGAAATCATCCCTTCGTAAATTTTACGGACGCCATCACGAGTTGGTTGACCGTTATGGAATAACCGTTTCACAAATGATATCGGATATGTTCCTTACGTCGTAACTACAATCCCCTTCCCTTTCATGAATATGACCTACCGAATTAGACTATTTACCGGATTTGTAATCACATAAGCAACACGACGGGTGCCACATGTGGAGCAGGATCTGCTTACCCTTCCAGAGCACCTGAGATCACCCCTAGTTTTTGGTGGGGTTCGTGTTGTTTATTCTTTAGTTTTCTATGTTGTGTCGTGTGTACTATTGTTTTTCTGTTTGTCTTTTTCATTTTTAGCCATGGCGTTGTCAGTTTGTTTTAGATTTATGAGTTTGACTGTCCCTCTTTTAAAGTTTCTTTCCGTTTCCGTTTCCGCCGTTTAGAAACACCCCTGTATCCTATAGGTAACATGCATAGTCGCATTTGTCATCCTTGCTCATGATTATTCTGTTAGGGTTATTTTGGGAGGAAAATTTGGAAAATTTGAATAAAGCTTAATGCGTCCGGACATTGTTTCCGTCATCAGATGGACTTTTAAGTCATAGACAAGACTTCTGTGAAGGCCTATTAAAAGTTACAAAGAATTGGGAAATAAACAAAAACCCATCTACATATCTTGATAACATACAATTTTGTGGGTACCTTAGCTACAGGAACCGGTATCTAACATTCCTTCGGTCCCTGGAAGCGATAAAATCCCATTTCTTGGTACCCCTTGAACCGTATATAATCATATTTTATTTAAGAAATAATTCATGTAGCCGTTTTTCACATGGCCTGGGCCTTTATATTGGTTTTTATAGCGAGCGTAACCAAGGGATATATTAACGAACTTAACCCCCCAGGTTGTGGAAAAGAAATCGAATCTTTGATCATCGTGGTTCTCATTTGGGTTTTCCAACCAAAAAGTCTGACGCATTCAGTAAAAATACGACGCTTATGTGCACAAATAGCATTGTGACGTCGTCGATTTATAGTAGTTGTGGTTTATTGATTATATTTTGCTCTCGAGGGGTGCTCCGAACAACGGAGGAATCTACCAGTACATACATCACGTAAAAAGCACCCCATATTAGAATTAATTTGCTTTTTTAAAAGTCTTATTTGTAAAAATCATATAATAATCTGATTTCATTCGTGGAATCTGTTTCGATTGACTGAAATTGAAAAGGTTATCATCTCGAATATTCTGTGTTCTGCATAACGAAAAATATCTGTTCATGTTTAAGGTTTTATGTACCCTTCTGTAGCCATTATTGTACGAATTTTTCAAACCTCAATTGTATCAAAACTAAATAATAGAGATAGGCCATTTAGTACATGTTCCAAGGGGAAACTTGATGCAAAGCATTATTTTTTACTGTTTCATTACATTTGATAGAAAAAGAGGATTTTGTGGCAAATAAATCAAGATTTTTATAGAAAATCCACAGCATTTAATACAAAGATTTTTGTTATAAAATTTGAAACATAAATTACTCACTTGATTTTCTATGATGTGCTAGTGTTTATTTTTTACAAAAAGTTCTAAGTAACCTGTAAATTGCAAAACACCTCGTGCTGAGTCACTAAAGTCGAGCGCACCCTAAAAGGTGTACTTGATTTTGGCCATATTTATACTTGTCTTAACCAATAACTACATTTATAAACTTGTTTTAAGGAAATCAATGCTAGCACTGCATGCAATACTCCTATATCTATCAGTCATCAAATTGCCAAATATGAGAGTACAAGGATAAAGGCTGTGGATTTTGTATAAAAATCTTGATTTATTTGCCACAAAGTCCTCTTTTTCTATTAAATGCAATGGAACAGTAAAAAATAATGCTTTGCATCAAGTTTCCACTTGGAATATGTACAAAATTGTCTATCTATTATTCAGTATATCTGTAGTTTTGATACAATTGAAGTTTGAAAAGTTCGTACAAAAATGGCTACAGAAGGGTATAAACCTTAAGATACTTTTACTACTTTTCCTGAATTCTCCAATCACTAAATTTTTACAAAAGATCATACTATAACAGTTTACATACTTTCATGCGATTTCGCGAGTGTGTTCTGGTTCAAATTTAAAACAGGAGGCTAGTCGAGCTTTGTGTAGATAATTAAAATATAACTGTCGATAGTGGATATATATCGTACAGCACTATATTGGTGGTGGAATCTTTAATGATTTATAGACTATATATAAACACATGTCATGTTTTAAATAAAGTGCAATTAAATGAAACGCCATCACATGGAGACCTTTTTCATTACGTCACAATAGGATTTTCAGTGGAAGCGATAATATATGACGTCATAAAGAATTTTAAGACCAATACAAAAATGATAAAAAACAAACCACATATTGATTAGATTATATAACATAATCAATTTCTCAGAATTTTTTATAATCGGGTAAAGATAAGTGAACTTACCATCGACAATAACAGGCACAGCTAGGTGCTTTATATTACAGTTGTCTGCTTTGATGAGCATTTTAGCACAACACTGATGAAAAAGAGATTGAAATTGTCGTTGTGCTGCCGACGTTTTGTCAAGAGCTTTTGTGGTCAGTGTTGGCATTACTAAAAATATGACGGATCCGAATTTCAGTTGTTTATCGCCGAAGGTTTCATATGATTCTCCAATTGACTTTTTCAGTTTTTTGATTTTATTATAATTCCAATGGAAGTCATTTCCACATCTCTGGAGACATAACGAGGCACTTCGACTTTTCCCAGTCTGGTGTTCATCAATGGTTATAACAACCCCGGCATCATCCTCTTCAACTGACATATTCTCTCCATGCTTATGGCGTGGTGCACTGAATAATTGACCATCACAGAGGACAACATTAACATTATTCGACATGGCAAGGATTTGATATTTAGTATGTCCAAATTCACTTCCAGTGTAGGAGAAGAAAGTATTTCTTATCATTAGGGGAATGTTCTTAAATTTTGAATCTTTGGCACGGCGTGATTCATCTAAGGCAAGAATAAATGCTGTTTGCATTAATGTAACAACTTCATGATCTTGATCTACAAAATGAATTGCCTGTATTGAGGATGTTTTACCATATTTACTACTGTACTGGGTGATCGCTCTTGGAAAGGAAGAAAAACAGATCTGTTTTGGACCACCTCTGCCATCTGAAAATAAATAAGTAATATGATGGTTATATCCTGGTCTTCAGTTAATATCTTTAATACAATTAAAGTCCGGAAGTTCACCTTTAGAGGGTTTCAAAACAATCACAACCGTAATACAACTTATATATTTTTTTGTTTTTTTTTGTCAATTATTTGTTTAACATCGAGAATGAAGACTAAGCATTGTTGTTTAAGTATCTTGTAAAAAAATCATGGAGATTTGTTCAATATGCTAGTATTTATATTGATCAAAGTATATGTACAAAAAATAGACCATAAACATAAATTCAATACTATTTGGAGCTTCTGTAATAATAAACATAATAAAATAATCAATCAGATTGAATCGAAGTCATACAAACTAACCGTCGAAATTCTCATACACGAACGTGCACGTGGTTTTAATCTACTAAAGTTTATATAAATAATCATATATTTATTTCCGGGCAAATCTAAAACAACATCAATGCTTATCGGTCCATGCTTAGATGGCAAGTTGCAATAGGAAATGTCTGTATTTACGTAATAAATATCCGACAGCAGAAGACCAAAGTTCCCGCCCTAACATGATCAAATAACCTACTTTTTAGTGTGTTCTTGTCTAGAATGTACATGCAATATTTGCAAGTGGACGACTACCAAACAATATAATAAACAAGTTGATTTCCTTAAAAAAAGAAATACGATCGTGCACCATAATGCTTGTTTGGTATAAAAGTAGTTATCAAAGGTACCAGGATTATAATTTAGTACGCCAAACGCGCGTTTGTCTACATAAGACTCATCAGTGACGCTCATATCAAAATATTTATTAAGCCAAACAAATGAAAAAAAAGTTGAAGATATCAGATAATTATTAAAAAAAATGCATGATTTTACCTCAATTTTGTTTAATATTATAACATGTAGAAGAACTAACACGGAGTTTTATGAAACTGCTGTTCTATATTGGGCATAACTTTTCTTGTTAAAGAAATCATTTCTCTCTCTCCTGATATATATAGGTAACATTAAAACTTGATAAATAGGATGCAACTACTGTATGATCCATTTTGATGTGCTGTTTTAATGCTGAAATAAGAGATAGCTTCCTGGCTAAAGTCGACATTTATATATGAAAAAAGTCTTTGTTTTGAAGAAATCCCAAGAATTGAATCATGATTATTTCTTTTCGTTGCCAGTTTAAAAATAATTCAAAACCCTAAGTTGTATTTTATTAGCTAATCCCATACTGAAATCGTTCCGGAAAACAAATGGCACTCGACTGGTTTATATGGTTTGTTCATTGGCTATCATATGCAAAATATGAACGATCTTATTAAAATCTATTATAAATACCCAAAGGCAACATACTCCAATAAGTAACAATTTGAAACCTCAAATTTATACTTAAGTGAAATCAATTTGTTTACACAAAAATTGGGGGTCACATACCACAAAGAATATTATAATGTGTGTCTGTAAATCGTTTTATATCAAAACAATTATTTTAAGGACTCGAACGAATATACATATATGAAATATTTGGATATGACATATAATTCTGCATTCAACACACATGAAGGTTTTTTGAGAATTCGTCATTATTTCAAGAATTAATTTGCGTTGTTATAAAAAATTAAGGTAAAAGAATGCATCATGTTAATACCCCTCCTACTCTGTCCGATTGACAAATTCCTATATGTTAATTTTTTCCGTCTCTCTTTCCCTGTTATAATTTTTTTTAAACGATGTGAATGTATTAGCTATCGAGTCTCCGTTTAGGTACGTCTAAGTCTGGCATAAATACCCATCTATATGATTCTTAAATTACATTCAATTGTAAGTATAACTAGAGGCTCTAAAGAGCCTGTGTCGCTCACCTTGGTCTATGTGAATATTAAACAAAGGACACAGATGGATTCATGACAAAATTGTGTTTTGGTGATGGTGATGTGTTTGTACATCTTATATATACTTTACTGAACATTCTTGCTGCTAACAATTAGTTCTATCTATATTGAACTTGGTCCAGTAGTGTCAGTGGAAAATGTTAGTAAAAATTTACAAATTTTATGAAAATTGTTAAAAATTGACTATAAAGGGCAATAACTCCTAAAGAGGTCAACTGACCATTTCGGTCATGTTGACTTATTTGTAAATCTTACTATGCTGAACATTATTGCAGTTTACAGTTTATCTCTATCTATCGTAATATTCAAGGTAATAACCAAAAACAGCAAATTTTTCCTAAAGTTACCAATTCAGGGGCAGCAACCCAACAACAGAATGTCCAATTCATCTGACAATTTCAGGGCAGATAGATCTTGACCTGATAAACAATTTTACCCCCATGTCAGATTTGCTCTAAATGCTTGGGTTTTGAGTTATAAGCCAAAAACTGCATTTTACCCCTATGTTCTATTTTTAGCCATGGTGGCCACCATGGTTGGTTGGCCGGGTCAAGCCACACATTTTTCCAAACTAGATACCCCAAAGATGATTGTGGCCAAGTTTGGATTAATTTGGCCCAGTAGTTTCAGAGGAGAAGATTTTTGTAAAAGATAACTAAGATTTACGAAAAATGGTTAAAAATTGACTATAAAGGGCAATAACTCTTAAAGGGGTCAAATGACCATTTCGGTCATGTTGACTTATTTGTAAATCTTACTATGCTAAACATTATTGCAGTTTACAGTTTATCTCTATCTATAATAATATTCAAGGTAATAACCAAAAACAGCAAAATTTCCTTAAAATTACCAATTCAGGGTCAGCAACCCAACAACGGGTTGTCCGATTCATCTGAAAATTTCAGGGCAGATAGATATTGACCTGATAAACAATTTCACCCCATGTCAGATATGCTCTTAATGATTTGATTTTGGAGTTATAAGCCAAAAACTGCATTTTACTCCTATGTTCTATTTTTAGCCATGGCGGCCATCTTGGTTGGTTGGCCGGGTCAAGCCACACATTTTTAAAACCAGATACCCTTCGGGTCAGGTGAGCTTAAAAACAGGTATTTATGAAACTTATTGTAAGTATAAAAAACCAGATATTTATGTCACTTAAATCAGAAATAAAAATATGGGATCAACTGCAAAAGAAGTAATGAAAAATACTTAAAAAAAAAGATTTACGAACATCAATTTCTAATTTTTATTTTCTCACTAGCCGCTATTTGAATACAAAGAAATGCAGCAATTAATATACAAGAGACTACAACAGGGAAGATGGATTGTCCGTTCTATTCCCGACAAAAAAGTTATAAACATGATTAAAAAATATACAAATAGCAAAACAAGAGTAATAACTGCGTCGGCCCAAATAAAATATTACATACGTTTTTAATCATTACCGATGAAGATGATTTAAAACACTATGTTCAATTTGACTTGTGGACAATGTTATGATATGGGATGCAATGACCGTTGCAATGTTTTAAACTATCGGCAAACACAAAGTGGTTGCACCGCAGATGTATAAACTGCTTAAACGCTATAATTCAACATTATTCAGCTTCAAACCAAATAACATTATTTTGCTTCCCCTGAAACTGAGAAAAGTTTCACGAGAATTTTCCGTGTACAACGAGCGTTTTAAAACTCAAACTATCGGGAAACTATTACTGTATGACATGTAACAAGTCATTATCATGTTGATGACCAAATATAAAATAATTCTTTTACATATTTTCTATGCACCGTCTTTTGGACGTGCTAAAAAATATCCGAAGGACTCAAGCGGTTGCTTTATCTGCTTTCACTTTTAACAACGCAGTTTAAAATAATCAGTAAGTAAAACATAACCCCAATTTCTGGAAAAAAATCGTAAACTGCCGGGAATGTGATTCATTCCAAAAAATTATGGAATAACAAAACTTTTCATGCCAATACAAAGACTAAAATAAAAGGAAATCGTAAGGGCCAATATGCTAAAAAAAAGGCATTGTTTTTTTTTAAATCGTTATTTAAGGACAATACCTCAGCTATGTGACATTTATGAATCCATTTCTTGCTTACAATTTATGTCTTTCTATAAAAGATTTAAATATAAAAGGAAATCAAGATTAATTTGGTTAAAAAATCTCATTTAGGAATATAAGCACTCAATAATGATTTTGGACATTTGAATTATTTGTAGATCTTGTTTTGCTCGTTTTTGTTGTTGGTTAAAGTTACTATTTTCGAGTTTTCAAGGTAACATAGTCTTGACAGCAAAGTTGTTTGAAGATAGTTTATAAGATCACAGTGAAACAACCAAAAATCTAGTACATTTCACTCAATTACGGAAAACAAATTTGTTCCTGCAAATACATAGACTGAAAAAGATGAATGTCAAATAGAAGTAGGCAAATAAACAAGATAAAAGGCCTTTTTTTTTTTTTTTTTTTTTCATAAAACTCGTTCCTATTAGAAGTCGTCTGTCATTTTTTGAAATGATTAGCTTAAGTTATAAAATCAAGTTTTAACTCTTCTATATTGTAGGATACTGATGTGAGTGCTTAATTTGAATTTTGAAACAATTCGCAATGATGAAAAAGAAATAATATACTATACCGCCTCGATTTTGAATGTATTTAATGAAAACGGGAAATAAATTGGTAACAAATGAAATATTACCTGAACCTATGGCAGGAATTGCAATTGATCTTAACTTGATGTCATTAGCTGAAATTATTGCATTGCGTATTACAGTCATAAGTCCTTCAATATACGAATCAGTATCCTTTCTGTTAGCCCAAACAGGTGCACACGCATGTAGTATACAAGTATAGTGTTTTAAATTTCCGGGAGTAGTAACACACACTTTCCCTTGGAAAAGTTTGGTATTGTTCTCAAGATAGCCTTGACATTCATTTATCATTTTCTCACCGGCTTCCTTTTCTATTACAGAGAGTAGGCCAGAGGAATGATTCATGTATTCATTAGAAGAACTGACGATACCTCGAACATTAAGATAACATAAGTTGCCTTGGTACACATATACTTTGATCCCCTCTGTAGTTGTCATCATGAGAGAATCATCATCTACGGCTGGAAAATATTTCAAGTCTTTGAAAGAATCAAGCGGTGATGAGATAGGTTCTTTCGACTGCATGTTTTGTTCGTCAATCATATTTCCACTTTCAGTAAATATATTTGGATACATCATGTGTCCAGGATATTGACAACCTCCGCTTGCACCCGACACATTATTGCTTTTTCCACCTTTTTCAAGCGATCTTTTTTGACTGGATGAATTTAGATCACGGATGTGTTGCCTCTCAGCCGCCAACTTTACATCTGGTGTTTCATTTGTCCATTGCAAAAGTTTGTCTAGCGACAAACTGATTGAACGTAAATTCCCCACAAGTGTGATTGTTCCATCATCTTCCGTATACACATCTAATCCAGACTGCCTTTTTAAATTTCTTATTCTTTGTTTACTTTCTACCAAGAACACATTTCCAGATATATTTAACTTCGCCTGAATATTAACCGCAGCCTAAAACATATATACACAATAAAAATCAATGAGTGATTAGTGGAGAGATATGATGATATTAAAAAAGTACTAAACTATTTTGAAAAGTTACTTGTGTCCTTACGGTATAATAATAACATTAGATGTATGTTTCATTATAATACTTTATTCTGATTGGCTAACAGCACAACACGTGTTGTTCCTTAAACAATTGCATTACTCAATAAAACTTTTCATTCATGATAACACGTGGTCCCACAAAAAAGTGCACAGGTGAATTAAATAAAAAAAATATAGAATACGTGTTTTCATGATCATAGCTAAAAAATGTAATTATAAGTATTGAATGCTTCTTTTTGTAGCTTCATAGGGTTGTAAAAGCGTTGACCGTGCGCACATTTTTAGAATGAAGCGCTTCCGCGCTTCATACAAAATGTACTTCGGTCAACGTTTTTACAGCCCAATGAAGTTACAAAAAGAAGCATTCAATTCTTAAATAAAACGGGAACTGAAATAATGAATCGAACACAGAGAAGAAAATCATAATGTCAAAGAACTACAGTTTTTTTTTATATTTATATTAAAGAACCAAAGTTTTTTTTTTTTTTTTTTTTTTTTTTTTTTTTTTTTTTATCTTTATTCTTTTATTTATCTATATTAAAGAACCACAGTTTTAATGAAAGTGCTTTGCTGTCAAAATACAGTGGTAGAGATGTCTTTCATTATCTTGGATTGTAAAAACAGAACCAGATTTTCAATCAAGTTAGCAAAATTTGATGAGCAATGCAGATAACTAATGTGAATTTTCATTTTGAATACAAATTTATAATATTATAACTTATAAATATTAAAATTGTTACAAGCATAGATTATTTTTGCTTTGATTTCAAAAGTTTTTAAAAAGACATTTTAAGGGGAGGTAACTCTAGAATAATGCATTTTCTGAAGAAATCTACAAAAACTTTTGCTATTTTGTATTTTAGACTGAAAAAAAACGTACGGTGATCATATCTTTTTTTTAATATTCTCAAAGATTTTTCTGAATGGTATCGTCTCGTATTCTATATTACAATTCTATGATTAATTTAAATTTCTAATCACATAATGATGTTTTTTCCTGTAAAATCCATACACAATGTGCCTTTTTTGTCACAACCTTGCTTGACAAAATGCGCGTTGAGCTATAATTTTTATATTTTTGAACATATACAAGATGTAACAATGTATACTTAATTTAAGATAAGTATGGAAACATTCTATCGTTTTAATTTATACACCCATAACACTTTAGGGCATAGCGATCTGACGTCAAAAGAAACAGAGGCGAAATATACTAAAGGAATAAAAGACAAACAACAGTCTATAATACATTACATTAACACTTTCAACTAAAATTAAAACGAACCTCACCAAAAACATTGTTGCCCATTCTTATTGGAAGGGGAATAGCTTTAATTGAAGAAATGTACCCATGGTCGTATATGAACTATATATTTCATAACTGTCATACACATGGTGGTGCCCGTAATTAAAAAAAAAACAACAAACAAATAGATAAACCATTTTTGAAAACACCAATAAACGTCGTTTGAATTATCCTTTATGATAAAATAAAAACAAAAAAAGACATTGACGTTATCATTGTGAAATAAATTGCATCGCTGAGCGCAGCTGGATACGATCGAAGATGTCCAACCCTGAAAAGTTGGGGCCAACATGAACACAATATTCACGCTTGATGCAGGTTTGAATTTGGATTGTAATTAAATATTTGACACATAAGAGGTTTCTGCCACAGAATAACTGTAGTCAAAGAACTTAAAAATTGGTTATAAGATTTGAATTTATATTCAAGTTTTTGCTTTTGTGCAATAAACTATGCTGTTGCGAATTGAGCCCCTTCCCCTAAATTTTTTTTTGCCTTTGTGCAATACACCATCCTGTTGAATATTAATTCCAAAAAACTACTTGAAGATTTTTTTTTAATTTCTAAAATCCGAAATGAGAAAAAATAGTCCCCCTACCACAAGTTTTTATTTACCTACCCCCTATTTTTGTCCATCTACCGCTTTCCCTAGATATTCATTCCCTCAAGTTGAAATAATAATCTCAATTCAAATTTTGATAAAGTTTGCAACCATAATACGCTTTTAAATAATGATACAAGTCTTAAAATATAATATGACATGATAGTCATGGCTAAAATTATTATTAATTAATATTTATTTAAAAAAAAATTATATTGACAGCTAATCACCTCATGACAATCATCATTTATTAATACATAATTTACAAGCAGTGTAAGGGAGGTTATCAAACATTGTTGTTTTACATTTTGTTAATTGGTATTTGATTATCTTCCTTAGACTGCCTTAAAATTGTCTTAATGTGTTCTTTAACCAGAAAAAAAAACTATTCCCCCTTTTTTGCCCCTAATTTCTAAATTGTGTGAGCCATAACCCCCCCCTTAGTCAATTTTAACCATCTTTCTGTTGTATGGAAACTTGTGGTATAATTTCAGAGATATTCATACACTTTAACACAAGTAATTGTCTGAAAACTACAAAAATGCTTATTTGAGCCCCTTTTTTGGCCCCTAATTCCTAAACAGTTGGGACCATAACCCCAAAAATCAATCCCAACATACCTTTAGTGGTTCTAAATATTGTGTTAAAATTTTATTGATTTCTATTGACTTATATCGGTATTATCCGGAAACCATCGGTTCATTCTCATTTATCCAACTTTTTTAAAATATAGGTAGTACAGGTAAAAAAAAAGTTGGATATATGAGATCAAAGGTAATCAAGAACAAAGGGTTTTCCAATTAGAGTTTGGTTGAATGACAGGTGAAAAATAAGACTGAAAATTATACCGGGATTAAATTTTCTGTAGTATTATTTGGCATAGCATGTTAAAATGTGCAACTGAAATTTAGTTAATGTAATGTAAATCATTTGAAAGTATTTTTAAGTTATTTAACCGTTAACTAAAATGTGAATTGGATAGAAAAATATCAGTTGCACTTTTATTCATGAAGGGATTTGTCAATGAGATGGAGCTTTTTTTTTGTGTATTAGATCCTCTTCGTTAATTTTTTTCTGTTCTTCTGTCCAAATGATCCAAATAGGACATAATATAAGTTGATTACGTTTTACTACACAAAGACTGAACAGAACAAAATTCACAAAACATATATGCATACATATATATAAAGAAAGCAAAAGCAATACTAGAACAAAGATTATAAAATACTGGCACAGTAATATCAACCGCACACCGTGACTAAATGAATGTTCAGTAGATTCACACAACATATAATGGCATTAAAGAAATGTCCACTATAGAAACACACATAATACATTTTTTTTTATTAAAAGGTTAACAAACGTAGCACAGAAATATTCATAGCACACTAAAGGAATGTTCATTTGATCTTCATCCTAGTTTAAGTAGGTGGGATACTGCATCAGTGTAGTGATTTACGTTGATCTGTCCTTGCTGTAGTCTCTCCTTAAGTTGGGTCAGTCTGTAGTCTATGTTGCGGTACTTTAACTTGCGAGTCTTGCGTTTTACCCCTGCGGCGTACTGGATGAGTCGAATTTCTGTGGCAGCCTGTGTATACCTAAGCTTCTGTATGATGAGGAACAGGTTAGGATGAGCCTTGTTTAACTGGTTATTGAGTTTGTGGTGCCAGCCTTCCAAATGATTTGTTGTCCTTGGTTCTACGGTAGAGAAGTGGTTCCATCGTTCTGGTTCTCTTTCAACCACTGTTCTGTGACGTAGTCATTAAAGCTGGTTACGTGTGCATCTTCGGTCTGATAGTTATTCAGTGCGTAGAACCATTCGTCTTCAACTTGGCGAGGAGGAACCAAAGGAAGTGCTGATGCTCGTCGTACGTGTTGATGAAGTAATCGATCATTCTTATATTCTTCTGTCATACAAAGAATCTGTACCTTTTTCCAGATGCGCTGGCAGAAGTGGAATAAACAGCCTTTGATACTGGGAGTGGGAAAGGCTGTCTCTGCTGCATTACGTGCTGCCAATTCAAAGTCCATGAAGATTCTGTTTGGGTTGATTGGTGTGTTGTTGTCTGCTCCACTTGCTTTAAGAATTGCAAACAAACGTTGGTAGGTAGTCTAACATTTATCAGGCAGGAACAAATATTAATGGGTACATCTCTTCTGCAATGTGTGCATGTATTGTGTAAAGCTGCTTAAAAAGTACTGGACTAGCGTAAAAAGTTCCATCGGCAAACATAGTATTGGCCTGGCTGAGGTGTCGAAGGTTGTCTGAAGTACCAAAAACTAGTATTTTGTTGATGTCACCATCCTCTGAAAGTACAAAGTCTTGTCCTGAAAATATAAAAAAGAAAATAATTATTACAAATATTTAAGGCAACAAAATCATGAATGTCAATATCTATAAATAATCATTATCAATATTTATCTATTTATTTTCATATTTCATGTTGTACTTTTGTTGCATATTTTATCATAAAAAAATCAAATTCTATGTTATTCATAGGAAAAACATAAAACGAACGAAAAGTCTTGGTTTTTAAAGCTTTTCAGAGCTTATGTTTGAAATTATGTTGCTTATACCGACTTTAAATAAAGCTATGTCTTATATGTTATGTCTGGATGTAGAGTTACAAAAACAATGTATCTCATTGGCAATCATACAACACCTTATTTGTAATATTAATATTTGATCATTACCTGTTGAAGTTTCTCTCCATTCTCCTTGTAAGTCAATGTCTTGTCTGGTGGCGGGCTGCCTAGGTAGTTCAGTATTGCGTTGACGATATAGTGAGGATTTACAGGCTGTAAAGGTTGGTATCTTTTCTACAATCTGCCTGGTGTCTTCGTCCCATTCCCTGCACCGGAACTGTATTATTTCACTGTCATAGAGTGTTGGTAAAGGGTCTAGGCAGGAGCGTGCTTTCTCTGATAAGTGTGACAGGAATAGCTTGGCTTTGATATCAGCATGTGATGGTGGGTGGTTGTGGTCTCTTGGAAATCTGGTAACTAGATTATCTGTGGTGTTGACGGTGCCAGGGCAGTCCATTTCTGTACATTTCCAGTATACAAGTTCTCCATCTCTTCCCTGTTTTCTGGTCTTAACACAATATCTGTAGCCTGCAACTGCTAGGTAGTGACCTCTGGCATGAGGAATTAGTTGTACTCTTACTTGTGCGTTTGCCATTTGTGCAATAATGAAATTTCGGATTCAATGGCTATATATATACTAACCATGAGCTTAAATATTCTTTATAAGAATAGAGTTTATTCATTCATTCATTCATTCACATGTTTTGGAAAGATTGCTGAGTACTGTTACATAGTTTTAATTTTTAACACTTGGAGATATGGGATTGGTTGTGAAAAATGTTTAGATTTTTGCATTGATGGGCAAATATGCTGAACACGAACAATGATTAATTTGGTAATCACTTTGAATCAGCACCACACATAAAAGTTAACAGGTCTAAAAAAGTAATAAACACAATATATTTACTCAATAAAATGTTAATATAAAATTATTATTGATTTGTGGGTTTCTTCTGTATAAAAGATGTAACATTTATTTATTATTCAAAGTATACTGAATTTTATTTGAAATATACTAAATGTTATTCAAAATATACTAAGTTTTATTCAAAATATACTAAATTTTATTCAAAATGTACTAAATTTTATTCAAAATATACTAAATTTTAATCAAAAATAAAATGTAACAAGTTTACTATAGCCTATTTTCATGATTTTATATATATATTTAAATAATATAAAAACATACAGGAACAAATTTACTGTTAAATTTTAGAAAGACACCTTATTATTACTAAACAAACAACCCAATTATTAACAAAAATAAAAAGTTGGCTAAATGAGAATACCTTATTTTAAAAAATTGGATAAATGAGAAGACACCGATCAAATGTATTTTATTTCAGTTGATATTTTATAGTATGTCTTTCCATGTTGTGATGTTACACAATTATCTTCAAATTACTCATTTGAACAATTTATAACCAGGTGTTTGATTGTACCAATTGTACTTCTAAGTAGAATAGACAGTGTAGAAGTGTAACAATGACTAAAAGACGAAATAAATCTAAACTTGTAAGGTGTTTTCTGCAGCTTAGGAAGCCAGTACATAGTTAGAACTTTCATTGTATTCGTTTCTGATTGTAAGGAGGTAGCTTAAAATTGATGTTTTTACAGATATCATCTTTCAAATATTTAGACATCAGAACACTTATTATCTTCTGAACACAATACAGAAAAGTAGTCACACTTACATCTGTATTGGGTATCTTCAATTTATACTTTTCTTCTTGTTTCGTTTTGTCATCATGTACAATCTTGAGGTTATCTGCCAATTTTTCATTTGTAGTTTTTAGACTTTCAATTTCGTTTTGTTGGGATATACTTTTACTGTTTTGAACATCACACAAATCTCTGAATTCATTCAGTTGTTTAGTCGTTTTGGAATTCATATCTCTATTTGTTTCCTCTAATACATGTTTCTCTAAAGCAAATCTGAAAAAGAAAACAAAAATTTGTCAAACTATAAAACAAGAACTAAGGTTAAAGAAACAAAACAACAACGTTTAAGTGCCCACTCCTATCTTTGGGATAATATCTTAATTTGACAAGTATTTTTAAAATTTCACAGCATATGACACTAGTATACTTTACTTTAGATTTATGGAACAACGACTTCACGGAAAACATTCGTTCCTATCAAAACGTTTAAAAACCGCTACCTTTGTTTGCATTTCCTTAGTCAGGAATCTGCTGTTCAGTGATGTGCTTCATAAGTGTTCCTCGCCTTTCGTGTTCTTATATATATTGGACGGTTGTATTTTCCCGTTTGTATGGTTTTACACAAGAAATTTGTGGAGCCCTTTATAGCTTACTGTTCGGTGTGAACTAAGGCTCCGTTTTGAAGACCGCACTTTGACCTATTATGTTTTTTTCTTTTTTCAAATATGATTTGGATTGAGAGTTGGCACTCATGCCACATCTTCGTATATCTATAAACCTAAAAATAGATGGATGTCATACTTTTACAAAGGCACATGTTTAACAATGCTCACATCAAAGTAAATAATTTTAAATTAATGTGATCACGACTTCATAACAACTACCTTCAACCAAAGCACAATCTTTATACTGGTCAGATGAACGGACAGACATATCGTAAACATTTTGATCTTATGCTTCAATTTCGTTTAAAAAAATCATAGTAAACAACATAGAACGTGATTTAAAGTGTTTGACAACTGATGCTTCCACAAGAGCAACGACCAAAATGCAGGATAGTGTTACCACATACCCATTACGAGACTTATGTTTCCGGATGTAGACATTTAGATAGTGACATTTCGGCTAAAAGTGAACTTGTAATACTGATGATGCATGTTTAGAGTTGATGAGACTCCATCAGGGTTATTTATTGACTATACACTACATCAAACTTAAACTTTTTTTTATTATTAAAAACATCAAATGATATCGGTTATAAAAGTTTCTGCACTTTTTGTTATTCAAAGACAGAGATCTACTAAATAGGTACAGCTTTATCGTAGATAAACAACTATAGGCATAAGTGGCGGAGCATGTAGGGGCAAGGGTGGATCATCCCCAAATAGAGACTTAGATAACAAAGAAACATTCGAACTCAAGTAAAAAGAAAAGGCAAGCAACAGTACACAAAAAACAACACAAAAAACTAGAGCCTGTGCAATACTAACAACCACGGTTGATCTGAGGTGCTCCGGAACGAATATCCGATCTAGCCTGGTATGTGCACCCATCATGTTGCTGTCAATGGCAACTGTTCAGTAAAACAATGATACCAAAAACAAGTTCTTGTATGTAAATTAGCTATTTCACCCTTTTTTTGTAAACATTTTAAATATAAATCGTGAACATTTACCTTTTAGATTTCTCTTCTTCGCTACGGAGTTCCTTTTCTAATGTGTAACATCGATCCTCTGATGCCCTGCACCTCACCTGCAAACCTTCTGATTTCTTTTTTATTTCTTTATTCTCCTGACTGATGTTTTGTATTTCAATACTAACTTCGTCAACTAAGGATGAATCAAGAGTCACCAATTACTAATGTATCTTGTAAGTTATGATTTTCAAGTCTACATTCATTCACATTGTACTCGCTGGTTGTGCATTAAGAACATGGGCGTCCTTTTGATATGCAAATTTATTATATCATTTTGCCTTAATTTACTATATATAATATCAATATGTAGAACAGCACAAATGAGATAAAACAGATAGAATGTTTCGTGACCCGTTAAGACCAAAAAATGATGAGAATTTGGTTAAAACTTTGCCCGTCTAATTGTCATTTGATTACTTCCGTCACTTGATATAGTATTCCTGGAAAGATGTTTCGTGTTACAATAAATGGTACGGTTCTAGTATTGAAATTCAACATCCAATATAAGCATTATAAGATACAAAAATACTTTGTTCTTTTTTACATATACCTTTTGTTATTTGAAAAAATATTATCTTAGTTTTTTAAAGAAAAGAACCACAGAAAGACAGACAACAGCTTTGTCAAAAGAAAAATATAAAAGACATAATTAATTCTACCTTGAAAGAGAAGGTTGAATTCGATCCCAGCTAGATCAAATCAAAGACTGAACTGATATTAGTTGAACAAAAGCCATGCAATTATTTAAATAGTATTACACTAACGGCAGTGCATAAGTCTGGAAAAAAAAGACTTCATAATTGATTGATTGTTGGTTGCTTAACATCCAGTGGCAAATATTTCATGCATATTCAGGACGAGAACAAGTTTACAATAAATACAATAGGTAGGTCTTGTCACAATACACCTTATCGCTATTTGTCCGCCATTGCTTGATATCACACAGATTCCCGTGAAATGTTGACGTCATAAAACAAAATATCTGACGCCACAATGGAAAAGTGATTGTTGTTGACGTCTAAAATTCAAGCGGCCGGGTCAGCCGGGATAAGTGATAAGGTGTATAGAGGCAATCTGGGATGATGGTCGGGGAAATTTGAACTGGCACTGGAAAATGAGGGTATATTGGATAGGGACAGAAATTTTGCCTTGCAACAGGTCACCCTACGGACCCCTCAAAGATTTGTTCCAAGGGTTATAAACGTGCAAAGAGCGCGGCACTCTCTTTTCACGAGGCATCGGATTTAACGTCCCCACTGCGGCAAGCGTTTTACTGCCGGTCGGGAGAAGACCAAATGACCATATTTCTATTCCCCTGTCACCCTTGGGGGCAAGACTTCATCAAGAATTTCTCTGTATGTAAAGAGCTGTTCAGATCAATGTGACTGTTTCAGTTCAAAATTTGTTTACTGTCGAGATAAATGTCATACTAGGCAAAGTATTTGTGTTCCAACATGTAAAACATGTCCTTATCAGTCACGTTTACAATTTTATTTTGAAGAACGAATTAAATCAGAATTTGAATTAATAAAAAACCAACTGTCGTGTTAGTAAATTAAGAAAAAAATGTTAATAAATACATGCCTTGTACTCCTCTAGTATTTCTTGAGTCTGTATAGAACATCTTTTCCCGATGAAGGAGCTCAAGAATAATTTGTTTTGTGGCTGCAATGTTGATTCCAGATCTAGTTTTTTCAAAAACCAACAGTTTGTCTTCGTTCATTTTTGTTATTTCTAGAAAGGCGTTACTAAGACAAAATGAGCTGCTCTGTTGAGATGAGTTCGAAAATCCGGCGGTCAAAAAGTGTTCATGAAGGATAGATTTTAACACATCGACATTTATAATAAATTTACTGAGAAAGCAAAGTTGAGTTTTGTCAATTGTCCATACCACTTGAATCCGGTCTTTTTCAAGAATACAGGTAAGAATTTCAGAAGCCTGTTTGCAAGTTAATAGCTGAAGAACAAGGGGATCAAGCTGAATATTCTGATTGAATAAATCTGACAATAATTTTTTCATCTCATTTTCTGCTTTTTCAATCGTGACATCCTTTCCTTGTAAGAAAATACTGCTTTGACCTGGTTGGATGCGGGCCAATATATCGGGAAATGTTCCAGTTAATTTGTCAATAAAAGCAAATGCTTTGATAGCTTCTATTTTCCATTTTTCATCAATTTTCACTATCTTTGTGACAGTAACACGGTTGATCTCATGGATGCCTTTATTTATGTAATCTTTTTGTTCTGAGTGTCCAACAATATAGATCTTTGAATCATCGCGCAGCATGTCTATACTTCTTTCCTTTAAGCCCTTTTTGAAGTATTCCTCAGCCAGTTTTGATGTATACGGAAATCTCTGAATCGGTTTCAGTAGAATTTCATCAACCTCGTTTACTAAGTAATTCTCTACTTCATTAAAGATTTCATCGGCTGCTGACGAATTTACTTTAATTTCGAGGTGTTCTTTGCAGGAATTAATGCTGTCAACTTGACAACACTTAGTGCTATGAATGATCTGTTGGATTTTAGACAAACTGTGTTTCATTAAAAACTGCATTTTGATTGGCACCAGCAAAAACGATGTATGTTTCGAAGTGTGGCCATTTGGAAGACCTATAGTGATATTGAGATTCTTCCACGGTGGTTCCCATTTAAAGTTGTAATGTCCCTGTACTTTCCCTATCAAAGAAGAGAAGAAAAATTAATGTTTAGAAATACCTTTACTGATATGCAAGTCATTTGAATTCAATTTGTTTTTGGTTTGATAGCTTTTATGGTGACTAGCCAAGTCATACTCTAAATCAACGAAAAAAAAATATTAAGGTGCAAAAAAGTTTAGATCTATAATTTAAACTAGCATAATTCAACAATTTAACAGAAATATAACATGTCCATCTTTTGAAAGCATTAATTTGAACGTCTCCCCCCCCCGCCATCAACATTTTGCTTGGGAAAAACAATCACCAAAATTTGTAATAATTTTAGACGAAAAGAGAAAGTCGGGCGCACATTTTAATGTTCACGCGCGTTTGTGTTGACTGTTTTGTCTTGAAAACGTATAAAGCAAAACTATTTGATACATACTAGTGCTTCAGATTCTCTTATTTTTATAGATTTATGCTACTTGTACAAAAGGTCAAACTAATACCTTTAAAATATGGTAGGTTTCCCTGCTACTACAACTACCTAAAAGTTCAGATGTATTTCAATTTATATATTTTTTAAAGTTTCGTTGACAGTTTTTTCAATTTTAAATTTAGGCAATTTATTTTATACTATTCATAAATTGTACTAAAAATAAAGAAAAAGACGGACATACTGTTCACAAATATTCCCCTTCATTATTTGATAATTCGTTATTTGTGAAATCTAAGGAAATGAGTCTTTGACCTCTGAAATAGTTCAATCTGTCGCTCCGCGTCGTCGGGTGACTTGAATAGCAGACAATATGTTATAAGAGTTTCGCATTGATGAAGGCAGTATGATGGAACATGATTGCTTACATCCACTTCCCTTGAACTGTGGTGGATAGTTGTCTCATATCTCTCCTTATTTATCTAGATATACTGCAGAATATCTACAAGATTTTCTAGATTTCTTTAATAACTTTCAACAATCTATATCTAAGTTCACATCTGATTGATTGATTGATTGTTGGTTGCTTTACGCCGCATAACTTCACATCTGAAGTTTCGAATGAAAACAAATGCGATTTTCGACACCACCATAAGACAACCAACCTTCACACCAAAAAAAAACAAACTGACTAACACCAATTTCTCTTTCCAAAGAGTTGTCAAGCCAAAAACTCTGTTCCAGACGAATTCCGTACACCCAAGCAATAAAAATAAGACCGTTTGGGACAACTCAGACAGCAACCTTATCAAGAGGTTGTTAAACGACTCAAACAAATATAATTCCGATTGTTGTGAACTTTCCTCCTGACCTGACAAATCTTTCATATTTTGTCCACAAACACTGATGTCTTATTGCAAACGATTCTTCCTTAAAAGTGATTTTACCATCAACTCCCGTCATAACCTTTCGCCAATACAAAAAACTCAAAGATATTCTAGTTACATATAAAAGTAGGAGATATCGACAAAAGGAGGTTTTAAACCATTAGAAAGGGGCAATTTGTAAGTGCTGCATAGTTGTTAACATTTAAACCCCATTTTTGAGCACAGTCGCAAAGAAAATTATACAACATAATTATTTATAACATCCAAATGCAAAACGCAAATTTGTATTTATGCTCTTACGTGTAGAACTTGCAAGTTGCAATTTGTTGGTGAAACAGAAACACCATTAAACATCCGACCAAATAACCATCGGTCATTTTATACAAAAGACAGAAACTGCCTAATAACAAGACATCATTTAAGAGAAGGGCATGATTTTGAAAACATCTTTCAAATCATTGAGAAAAACCAAAACCAAAATAAGAAAACCAAAAGAAAGAGAGATTTTGAATAGAACAGTTACGAACTCCTGAAAATGATGGAGACAACGAGAGAGATATGGCCGGGTGAAATGTCGTTCCGGCTAAATGTAAATCAAGAAGGAAGATTCGCTCCTTAAACTTTTATTTCAGCAGTCCGGCAAGACCGAACAACAAACTCCAAACTAAATGTCATGTAACATAAAACAACAACAATATATATATAAGCACAATCAATTAAAGGATTAAGAAGATTAACAGATGACAATTTAGAAATAACAATAGATTAAAAGAGTAATTAGTGTCCGACGCGTATTTGTAAATGAAACTGTCACAGAGAATAACTAATGAGATAAATAGAGTAAATGCATTTAAGACCTTTGTCCAAGATTATGACACATAATCCGTGTAAAACACTTATGCCTGAATTTACGACAAAGTAAAGAATAATAAAATAAATGCAAAACCTAAATATACATTAAAACAATTGAAATACTAAAATGTGGTTTACAAACTAATTTCATTGCACTGTCCAAATAGTCCGGTCATAGAGACGTGAAAATATTCAAAAGCAAATCAAAACAATAATCTTGGAAATCATATATTTTACAGAAGTTCATACAATTTATAGAACTTTTTAAAGTATCAATTAGCGTGTTTAAATTATACCATTTGACATTTGTATAATCTTAATTCAGTTACTGTATCAGGTTATTTTCACAAACTGATCCACGACTAAATAGATTTGATGTTGATTGTTGCTATTTTAAGACATTATATATAATATTATGTTGTGTACAAGATGTAAGTTTGTACAAATTATAATTTGTACAGGGTTTTTGTTCAAGTTATAAGTTTTTTGACACACACCTTCTTGCACCAGGTGATACAGGTTTATCTTCTGAAATGTACTAGTTCAATGTTTTAAACTCAAATAAATATACTTCAACCTAACATTTAGTGCTACTCTCCTTGTCCTCAAAATGTAAGTGAGGATACCTGAATGGTTTAAATTCTAATTTTATTTTTCTCCTGATGCCATATTCATATCCATAAAAAGTCTATTTGTGGTCTTATAATGTTTTTTTGTATCAATGCTCAATATTAGATTGTATCAGTAGTTGTGAAAATATGACAGAAATATACGAAACAAAAGACTGTGTGCGTGCATCATCCATTTGTGTTAAGCAGTTCATAAAACACTGATAACTTGCACACAACATATATAAATCTGACGTAAAGCTGTCATTGGTTCAGACGTACTTTTATATATACTATTTCGGATACAGGTCGGAGTCATACACTTATTGTAAATCTCTTAGACTAGTACCTTGTTGCGGCGTCCATGATTCGTCAAATTCGCTGGCACATACTTCACTCTCTGTTATTGATCCAGACATTCTCTGTGAAGTACTGAAAGTAATCGCAAGAAGATGTATATGTTGAAATTAGGAACTTCATATTTATTAAACAATATTAATCGTGATAAAGTTTGCGAAATTAACACTTTCTTGAATCGTTTTTCTTGATTTACCTCCATCAGGATACTTCAAAAAATACATTTGAAGATCTTTTAAAGACAAAGATGTAAAATAACTTAAATATGTGATGACCTTAATGATCAAAGTCCTAAAAGCATATTAAGGTTAATCGTATTTCAATACTGCACTAGTGAGTTAGAATCCTAGTTTCTAAACATTGTCCAATTGTTTCGATACTTAATTTAAAAAAGAGTTTTTAAAAAATCAGTCCAGTACCGAGTACTAATTACCGAGCTAAACATGTCTCTAGCACTCCCCGAGGGCTTGCCCTCCATAAGCAAAGCTTTCAAGATTGATGACACACGGCCTTTTTATATATATCTTTATTCTGACAAACCTTTGTCAATACAATGGTATACAGAAGTAACATGTAATAAATAGCACAATTATAAATTACAGAAAACATAATATGTACACTATTTACAAATACAAGTTGAATTTAGCAAGGAGAACACACACATGAATTAATATGCCTTATAAATGTACATAGCTTTTTTAAATATGATTGTTTTGCCATATTCATTACTTCCTTAAATTTAATTATATTTGTATAATCAATATACTTTTTAGCGATATACTTTTGTCTTTCTATAGCCATAAATTTACACTTCATTTCATAGTGGAATTCATCTCCAAGATCTTTTAAGTCACATAGCTCGCAAATTCTTTTATCTCTCTGATTTTTTTCCATCTTCCACTTTCTATAGGTAATCTGTGGTTAATGAGTCTAAATTGACATAAAGTATAAATATCACGGGGTTCCAAAATGTCTAAATACGTTTCGAAAGCGATATTTTTATGTTTTCGAGTTCGTTTGAATATCTGAGTACCATGTTTGTTTAAATTGATCTTGGAGAGATGTTCTTACAATAGTCTTTAACCAAATTTCATTTATACAAGTTATGAACCATGATATAAACTAAACATTAGTTTGTATGCAATTGCTGATAATTCACTGGGTTTGCTAAAAATCAGTTTCGCCCAGTATGAAATCATGAGAACCTTGATATCTAAACTAATGGTATAACGTCCTAATTCTCCATATATAACACAATTCGGGGAAGAAGATTTAAGATGCAGTAGAAGTTTACAAAATTTCAAATGAACCCTTTCTAATATATCATTATTTCTAAATCCCCAAATTTCACAGCCGTAAAGTAAAACAGGTTTAACCAATTTATCAAATAAATCTAATTGACAGCTTATGGATAACCCATGCTTTCTCCACTTTTTGATAACTTCATACATGGCTCTCGTCGCTTTTTCTGCGAGATGCTTCTTGTTTGCTTTAAATGAGCCATTTTTAGAAAAATAAATCCCAAGATAATTAAACTCATTTACAATTTCTAAATCAGAATTACCAAAATTAAATTTAAGATTAGCAGGTTGTCTACCACTGCAAAAACTCATGGTTTTAGTCTTATCTACATTGACTTTCATTTTCAAACCATTACAATATAATTCGAACTTTTCTAATAACAAATTAAGTTCTGTGGCTGATTCAGCCAATACAGTATCGTCTGCGTAAAGAATTGCAAACGGTTCAACAAATATATCTAGTTCGTCTTCTAGGGCATCTGATATAGTTTTCAAGCCTTTCAAATTCCCTTTACAAAAGAAATCTTCCAAATCGTTCAAAAAAAGCGAAAAAAAGAAAAGGGGATAAATTCTCCCCTTGGCGTAGACCAATTTTACTTGGAAAATAATCAGATTTTTCACCATTGTATGACAAGCATGATTTTATATCAGCATACATGTTATGAATAATTTTATACATATAACCATTAATGTTAATTACTAGCATCTTATACCATAAAGCATCTCTAGTTACTGTGTCAAATGCTTTCTCAAAATCGACAAAAGCACAGAACAATTTATTCTTTTTTAATTTCAAAATTGAAAAAAATTTTTTTTAAAAATTACATCAATATTTTGGACGTTACAAGTGTCTGCTCAAAAAATCAAATAATTCGATACTTGACTGAAAGAAGACAATACAACCTCAATAATTATAAGCCATTTGATAGTTTCCTGAAGAAATATTCTCTTACATAATTTGAAGTTGAAAAGGATTGATAGGAATACGGGTTCTATTTTACATACTCCATCATTTTACAAGAAGTCTTTATGTTTATTTTTGATTGTTGCATAGGAGTATATGTCTAAATTGCGAACCTGATATTGATAATGATATTTATGATATTTATGATATTAAATTCTTCATTAACCAAGACAATTAAAACTATTCTAAATTCAGCATTTTGACCTTGATCAAAATTGAAAAGGTGCACATAAGCACTGAATGAAACTAACCTTTAAAATTTGCCTTGAACATTGTTGAAGACCATTAGTTTTTTTTACAGTTTTTTTTTATAAGTTTAATGCGTCCAATTTCTTTAAAGCGCTTTTTGGGATTTAACTTCATCCGAAACTCTCAACCAAAACATTTGAAAGCCAGTGATGTTTAAATAAGAAGAATCATGATGATTTCTTTAAACCAAAAAGGGACCTCAAAGTATAGCAAATGCATCTTAGTCCAACATTGTTTGATGGAGTTCAAGTATTTCTTAATTTGTGAACGTTGAAATTTTTCGATATTATAAATTATAGCAGTACCGAATCACTAGTCAACCGACCATAAATAAATACAAAAATACATAATCTTTATTGCAAGAGGATGATTTCAAACTAATCCGTCTGATAGTCTTCAAAATAATAATAACATATGAATAAGTACATACAGTATTATAAAGATATATTATTCACACTATACAATTGTATCTAGATAATAATGGAAAAAAGTATATCGATTTGCACAAAAAATGAAAATTTTGTAACATTTTGTTTGTAAAGATAATAATGTAATTACTAATTTTATTTCATTTGGTAAACTGTTCCATATTTTAGAACCATAATATGTAAATGTTTTCTTTAAAAAAACGTTTTTGGTTTTGGAAGACTTAATAGTTTTTCATCAGTTGAACGTAAATTATAATTTTGATGACTTGTAAAATGAAAATTTTCTTGTAAATAGTTATAGAAACCATATTATTTATTGATTTAGACAAAAGAATTGCCTTTTGGTATTGAATGCCTTTTCCACACTTAACTAGTTTAAACTATTAAACAATAAATTGAATGATATCATTTTGTCAGCTTCTACTATAACCTTAGCAGATTTCTTTAATAACTTATTCAGTTTATTTATTCCACTTTCATAACATCTTCCCCATGCATATATTGCAACAATAATCAAATATTGACAGAATATAAATATTAAAATAGATAATACGTATATGCATAGGTAAATATTTTCTTACCTTTTGTAATAAATAGATTCTATTTGATATCGTACATAACATTTTATCTATCTGCTCATTCCTAATTTAGGTATTTGTCGATATATAAACCAAGAAGATTTCACAATCTGCATTCTCTATTTGTTCATCTGAAATATTGATATCTAAACTGTTCCCAGTTGATACACATTAAACTAACAGTTGAACAGCAAAAACGACATAAAAAACTTTAAATACAAAAACTACCCTATAACATATTTCCCTCCGCTCAAATATGTTTGTCCCCAAACATAAAAAACAAAAGATTATCACAAAGAATGCAGTTGATTTAAAAAGAAAATACAATATAAAATCTGAAAATTAACTAAGTTGATAATAAGTCATTGTGATTACATAAAACAGAATTGCACATAGAGCATTACATATTTAAAAAGAAGATAAAACACAGACACTCATCCTCCCACACAAACATACTGGGTGCAACTTGCACAAGATGACCAAGTCTTATACAAGTGCATGGTGTAAAACTGAGTGGTCAATCCAGCTATACACCATTTGATTTACCAGTACATTCACAAGCTAAAGAATCACAAAAAGAAATCATACAAACATTGATAAAAAAAACATTGCTATTTATATTAGGAAATATACATTCAAGACATTCACAATATTTACTATATTAGTTGGACACAATGGTAAGCAGTTTTCTTTTAATGAATAATGAAAAAAGAATATACCTTGTAATAAAATCTACATCTCATTTCAATTACACACTCCTTTTTTTTCTTTTTCTAAAGCATCAACAAACAAAAAATCTTCTGATTACTACATTAATACTCATTAAAAATATCCAAAAAACACAATATCTCGAAATCTTTAAAACAGATAATTATCATTATGAAATTAAGTCCAAATTACATTCACTCTTTCGTTATAATATTTCACCCCTGTATCTTTTTATTCTAACTATTGTCATGACTGTTGGTTGCTGTGCCTAACAAAAGTCATGGTCTTGATTTGAAGGTACATTTTCTCGGCTAACACACTCTACAAGTTTGAATCTACTGGTTTATTTACTATCAAGTAAACTAATAATCCAGAGGAACTTTAATAGAATGGCAGCAAACATCCGATCAAGAACATGACATTCTTCAAGTGGTCATGTATGCAGGACTTCAGTTTCATGTCACGATGGTTCCTTGGAAAGCGGCAATTAGATGACTAGTTAATTATCGTGGCATTTTTCTGACAACTGTATGGAGTAGACATCAATATTTGAACCTGGTGTTGAAAGCTTTCTGCCATAACTGTCCTTGCTATTTCTAAAGATGTGATGCTGATTCAGAGTCCAGTGTGTTCTTCTTTGACAATAAACTATTTGCTGTTAAGGTGGAAAGGCTTGCACATTTTGATCTTCTCTGGCACCATGCAGTTGTCTTTCTTTACAATGAGTTGGCCAACTTTGGTACAGCAACTTTTAAAGTTGAAAACTGAAACTAAACAAGATTATAATTAGACTTCTGTAAATGGTAGACTATGAAAACAAAATTCGTTTGAATACTACCAATGACTTTTACAGATTTAAAACTAATTATATTTTATATCTATTAAGATTCAATCTTGCACAATATTTGCTGAAATTAAAAGAATTTGAAGATAACTGTAAAGATAAAATAATAAATAATATTCCAATAAGTTACTTATCTTCAATAGTAGATTCTCACTTTCCGCTGTTCCTTCAGTTGAATTATAGTTACGAAATTTCTTCGCAAATTTTGTAAGTAGACAATTTAAAAGTAATTTTGAAAGCTGTTGCTAATAATAATGCCATGCCACAGCTAAATGGATAGAAAAGCTGCTAACGGGCCCGCCACCAAGAGCCAATGCACGTCGAGTTTAAGGGGGACTATCGAACATGCACAGCCCAAGACACAGGGGGTCAGTCTTTCGCAAGATTTAAGCAATGGCAGGCAAAACTATAAAGCAAGCAGCAAGTTGTAACAATTTTATATAGTAACTGGTCCAAATAATAATAATGATGCCGAAACAATTTACAAATAAATAAAGTTCAAATGTTCCAAATAATAAAGTCACTAATTTCACTAATCCAATTCACAGTTTAAAGTTAAAGTCCAAAAATGTTCCAAATATTCAAAGTTGATGTTGTCTGGTTGAACGATTACAGTTGTGTTGAGCTGTCTTTTGAGTTAGCGTTCCTCCTGAGTAGCTGAGCCTGGTTGGCTTTGGAAGCACTCCTATCTGGATCACACCGACGAGACTACACTGGTAACTACATCATGACTACATTGTGACTACATCGTGACTTCAATGATTTCAAAAAGTTGGCTGTACAATTTATAGCACATCTAGTAAGAGCTCAAATTATGACGAGTATTACTAACTATAAATTTATGTAATTTGAGTAATCACAATTTTACTACAAAACTGTCAAAGGTAAAATATAAGAATAGTGTCAATTTAGTTAAGCCAATTAAAAGATAAGTTAATTATATTACTTTTGACTTGAGTAATTAGTGACATGCTGACAGAACAAAATTTACCTGACATAATAATTTTACAATTTTCCTTTTAATAAAATCAAAATAAAATGTTTTCCAAAAACGACATAAATAACTTTAAATACAAAAACTACCCTATAACATATTAAAGCAAAAGATCATACATATACAGTTTACAAGATTCATTAACAAATTGAGTACAATAGACAAAGAAGATAGCTCTAATAAAAAGTCGTTCGGAAAGTTTCGTGAAACGTTACTGCACATTTAATATCACAATATTTTTTCAGATAAAACAAGAAGCGTGTATTTTAAGAGCCAGTCTATGATAAAACCATGCGAAATGGTCCAAATCCAAAATATTCCAATCAGACTAATACTTTGTATTTTAGATACCTTATATGTAATAACAGTTACTATTTGTGCAAAATAATTTGAAAAAATATTCAGCCATTATTTGTGTATGCCGAACCTTTGATAATTGTCCATTTCTATACTGACAAAAGGCAATTTTAAGCCTATTTAAGGGTATTTTGACCTGATTTTTTTTTGTATTATAGAAATATTACAGCTAAATGATAACAAATATCTTAACAAACAACTTAAAATGAAAGGAAATTAGGATAATTCAACGTTGTGACATTTCTCAATACCCCTCCTCTGACAGGTTGAAATTGCATGGTTTTCAAAGAGGGCTGATTCTGCAAACTTTGTAGTTTTTTAAAGGCTTGAATCTTGTAAGATCATGTTTTATATTCAATAAAATGTAATATTTCATGAAGCTTATATATTTATCTACAAAATGCAAGAACACGGTGCTCGGCAAATGATACCTTCTTACGATAAAATAATAATTAAAGATAGGCATGATGGCAATTTTGCCGAATTTTGGATTTTTTTATCTGTTTCAATAGAAACTTTTAAAAGTATGTGATAGTCAAAATATAAGAAAAATAATGACTGAACTAATGTTTACTGATTATATTAATTTAATAAACCAAGTTTAACTTAGTTAAAATTAGAAAATATACTAAAGGAGTAAACCCGGTTAGACCCCCTTTTTTGCCCCTAAACTGAGCATTTTTACAATATGTTTAAAATATAAACTTATTCAAAAGTTCATTTTATAATATTCTCGTTTTTAGACGCTTTTTGTCTAAATTCAAAGTGGCCACAATTGAGTTCAGTCTCAAATTTTTAAAACATGTTGTATTTGATAATGATTCATAAAACTGTTTAACATATAAAAGATAGAGACTCAACATGAATGCAGCCCCTTACAATTTGGACAAAAGACTATCGTAAAAGTACTAAAAATTCTAATCACTTCTCCTTCAGATGAAATTGGGGAATTTCTTTTCTAAAATAGTATGAAAATGTAGACAAAACTGCACAAACTGCGCAGCCTTGTACATTCATGTTATCTATTACCAGAAAAGTGGAAGATTTAATAGTTTTGTGAATATCATAGAATTGTGCCTCTTACCTAGAAAAGTGCTATATTTTGTACATTGTGATAAAGCTTTATGCTCAAAGCCATTAATTTCAGCAAAAATTAGCGAAGCAGAACTAAACTTAAACTTGACCTGTAACTCATCATGGTTAACTCACATACCAAAAATTAGCCCAATATCAGAAGGCATTTAGAAAAAAGTCTGTATAACTATGATTTTCAACAATTTCTCAAAGTCCAAAGCCCGTAATTTCGGCAAAAAATAGTGGAGCGGAGAGAAACTTAAACTTGATCTGTAATTCATCATGGTTATCTCACATACCAAAAATCAGTCCAATTTCTGAAGGCGTTTAGAAAAAAAACTCTGTATAATAGTTTGTTGCCGAATGATGGAATGACGGAATTACGGAATTTCGGAATTACGGATTTTGGAATTTCGGACAAGGGTAAAACTATATGGCACCGACAACTTTATTGCGGGGCCATAAAAATTAAAAAAATAAAGTCACCAATATCTATTTTAACTAAATATCAAACAATTTTGCAGCATCAGAGTCCCCAACCCGATACAAATTCATTGTAATGGAACAAAATTTTAACTTGATCTCTAATTTGTCATGGTGTAAACAACATAAAAATATCGAAACAAAATCTTCAAGCATAATGAAGAATCTTGTTGAATTCTGACTATTTAAGTGAATTTCATCTGTTCAAAGACCACCACCCTGCACACAAATATCAGACTGGAACAAAATTGAACCACTAAATACCAAAAACATCCAAAATGTCATTTAGTCTTTAAACTAGAGGCTTTAAAGAGCCTGTGTCGCTCACCTTGGTCTATGTGAATATTAAACAAAGGACACAGATGGATTCATGACAAGACTGAAGTTGTGTTTTGGTGATGGTGTTGAGTTTGTAGATCTTTCTTAACTAAGTTCAGTGATTGCCTCTATAGTTGGTTTCATTCCTATCAAAAGTTTCAAAGAGGAAGCTATTTTGAAGTAAAAGTATGTTCACAACTCTGTTTCATATAATAAGCTAATTAAAAGACTGTCATCAATTGAAAGTATGTGAAAACCAGGTGCTCTGCAGGGAGCAGCTTTATACAACCGCAGTGGTTGGACCCTTAACGGTTGGAGCAAATTAAATTTGGTCACAATGTTCAAGCTTGATGCTGTCTGAATTTAGATTGTGATTGAATTTTTGACAAAATAAAGGTTTTTGTTACAAAATAAATGTGGTCAAAGATCAAACAAATCTATTGCACAATACTGTGCGATTGAAGATTTCTTCTTGAAACTTTTCAAAATTTTGAAAAAAAAAGAAATCCCTTAAAAAAATTGTAAACAAATCCCCTCCACCCAACTTATTGAAACCTCCTTTAAGCAATAACCCTTAAACTCATTCCCATCATTTCCTTTGTAGTATGGAACCTTGTAGTACAATTACAGAGAGATCTATACACTTAAACCCAAGTTGTTCTTTGGAAACTAGAAACATGCTTCTTTTTGGCCCCTAATTTCTACATATTTTGGGCAGTTCATCCAAAACTTAATCCAAGCCTCCCCTTTGTTATATGGAACATTGTGGTACAATTTAGAGAGATCCATGCAATTACACACAAGTTATTGTCTTGAAACTAGAAAATGCTTGTCTTTGGCCCCTTTTTTGCCCTTAAGTCCTAACTTTGAACCCATAACACATCAAATGAATCCAAACCTTCTACTTGTGGTTTAAAACATTGTGGTACAATATCAGAGCAATTGAAATACTTATACACAAGTTATTATCCTTAAAATATAAATTACTTGTTTTGGGCCCCTTTTAGGCCCTTAATTCCTAAACGGTTGGGACCACCATTCCCAAAATCGATCCCAACCTTCCTTTTGTGGTATTGAACTTTTTGAAAAAAATCATAAAGATCTATACACTTAAACTAAAGTTATTGTCCGGAATATAAGTCTACTTTAATCAGTTTTAGTTAAAATATTAAGGGGCAAAAACAATTACAATTAGTGCATTTTATAGATATTTTGGAAGCTTTTTTTACTAACTTCCCATTATTTGCCGAGCTAAATTTTTTCAATTGTCTTAGAACTGATATGCACCTTTAAAAAAATCCTAAAAGTAAAAAAAACAAGAATGTGTCCATAGTACACGGATGCACTCGCACTATCATTTTCTATGTTCAGTGGACCCTGAAATTGGGGTCAAAATTATAATTTGGAATTATAATTACAAAGATCATATCATAGGGAACATGTGTACTAAGTTTCAAGTTGATGTAACTTTAACTTTATCAAAAACTACCTTGACAAAAAACTTTAACCTGAACTTTGCACTATCAATTTCTATGTTCAGTGGACCATGAAATTGGGGTCAAAACTATAATTTGGCATTAAAATTAGAAAGATCATATCATGGGGAACATGTGTACTAAGTTTCAAGTTGATTGGACTTCAACTTCTTCAAAAACTACCTTGACCAAACACTTTAACCTGAAGCGAACGGAGCCACAGACCAGAAAACATAATGCCCCTCTACTATCGTAGGTGGGGCATAAAAATATGATCTTGAGAGAAAACACTTACTGAGTACATGTACTACATGCAAGTTATCTAATACATATGTTGCACGAACCTCTCTGGCAACCTGCCAAAAGGTAAAAAAATCTCAATATGCATTTTGTTTTGTTTTTTTAATGATGTTCTTTGCAAAATATAACAAGATAATGTTATATTTAAGAGATATATCAATTATCCAGACCTTTAAAAAGTACCTAAATATGGTGATTTTTTTTTTTTTTTAAATAATTCACAAATATGCAAATAAGGCTGTTAAATGGAAAATAGTGTAAATATAACAATTTTTTTTTATCTTAACTCCTAAATACCCAAAGATTTTGGAAATATATATAATGTTGTAAATATGAGATTTTGCATGGTTTTATGGTAGACTGGCTCTTAAGAAAACAGTTATTGTGAAGATAAATTTATCAAGGATAGCTCATGGTTTCGATCGATAGGGCATAAATCAAAATCTTTAGGAGTATTATACCTGTATGATATCATTTACCAAAAGACTTATCGACATCATAAATAGAAATAATCAAAGCACTGTAAGCGCTGTAGGCAGTTAACCAAAAACCAAGGCAAACATAATTATAAAAACTGTGGCAATGTTGCTTCAATTTTTTTTTAAAGATTTTTAAAAAGAACAAACATTAGACAGTCATATATTGTATATTTATGTTCATTTAATGAATTAATCATTAAGGCAAATAATTCATATTTTGTCAAAGTTTTTAAAAGCTTCGCATATATCAAGTATATTTTTTTCATGGTATTGAGTCAGCAGTGGTACAAGTTTGCAATGATTGCAGTTCTTCTAGTTGATAGTTAACGTTGGTATTGGTTGACTGTTAGCAGTTCAAGTTGACTTTAGTAAGAGCTTGTAAAAGTATGAATGGACTTGCTTCCCTGGAAAGAAAACTGAGTTTGTGTTCAACAGTACAAAAGTTATGAGACACAAATCTGACAAATGTTTACTACTACAAGGATCAAAGGTGAGGTCTGACTAACCTGTCCATAGTAAATGTTCATGTCCCCCACCTTCACCCCAAGTCTATGATGTCTGAGTTTGGAATAAAATGACAGGTAGTTATAAAAACAGTTGGTCAAACATTCTTTGGCTTGAAAGATGTGTTTTCTTTATAATGAGACATATGAAAATGAAAATTTTTATAGAACCAGAAATAATTCAAATTATAATTAAGGTAAATTCTTTAAACCTACTAATTTTTTTCCATCAATAAAGTTTTATAATTATGAAAAACATTTTTGTTACATAATGCTGTTACGAAGTCTTCCAAACAAAGCTCCAATAATTATTCATTCCCATGGTCGCCTGAAATTGGGCAAGATCTAGTACACATTGGTTAGGTCTAGCAAAGTGACATAGATATAGGAAGATGTGGTGTGAGTGCCAATGAGACAACGATCCATCCAAATAACAATTTTTAAAAAAGTAAACCATTATAGGTCAATGTACGGCCTTCAACACGGAGCCTTGGCTCACACCGAACAACAAGCTATAAAGGGCCCCAACATTACTTGTGTTAAAACATTCAAACGGGAAAACCAACAGTTTAATCTTTATAAAAAAAAAAACCGAGAAACGAGAAACACGTATATATTACATAACCAAACGACAACTACTGTACATCAGATTCCTGACTTAGAACAGGTGCAAACATTTGCAGCGGGATTAAACGTTTTAATGGATCCAACCCTTCTCCCTTTTTCTGAAACAATAGCATGTTACATCACAACATAGAAAGACATGCATATGTGACGCCTATGAGATTGACATTGTATGTCATTCAATCTTTTTGAAATGACAAACAGGAATGAATATGGTTTAGTTTAGGAGTTGGTTTTTCAATCTTTTGTCAAGTTCTCAAAACACACACAAGAGGGGATGGGGTGACCCTAGGGACTACCCTTATATTTCATTTAATGTTTTATCTTGTTCCATACATGCATATATATGTTTTGGGGTGGGGATCTCAATCGTTATCAAGTTTTCAAAAAGGAGGGGAGGGGTGATCCTAGTGAATTCCCCTATATTTCATTTGATTTGTTATATTGTCCAATACATGAATATATATGTTTGAGGAGTGGGGATTTCATCTGTTTCTAAGTTATCAAACAGGAGTGGGTAGGGTGACCCTAAGGACTCTACCTATATTTCATTTGATTAGTTCTCATACATGAATATATATGGTTTAATTTAAAGGTGGGGATCTCGACTGTTTCCAATTTCTCAATCAGGAGGGGTGGGGTGACTGCAGGGACTTCCCCTATATTTCATTTGATTTGTTATATAGTCCCATACATAAGAATATATGGTTAAGGGGTGATGATCTCGAATTTTTTCCAAGTTCTCAAACAGGAGGGTGTACAGTGACCAATGGGACCCCTTATAATTCATTTGATTTGTAATATTGTCCCATACATAAATATATGTTGTTTAAGATTATGGATCTCAACCGTTATAAATTCTCAAACAGAAAGGGGTAGAGTGGCCCCACGAACTCCACCTATATTTCATATGATTTGTTATATTGTCCCATACATGAATATATATTGTTTATGGGTGGGTATCTTGACCGTTACCAAATTCTCAAACAGGAGGGGTGGGGTGACCCGCAGGGAATCCCCCTATATTTTATTTGATTAGTTATATTGTCCCATACATGAATAAATATGGTTTAGGGTTGAGGATTTCGAATGTTTCCAAGTTCTCAAACAGAAGGGTTTGCATTGACCCTAGGGACCCTCTTAGTATTCCTTTGATTTGTAATATTGTCCCATACATGAATATAAATGGTTTAATATTGGGGATCTCAACCGTTTTCAAATTCTCAAACCGGAAGGGGAAGAATGGCCCCACGAACTCCACCTATATTTTATATGATTTGTTATATTGTCCCATGTATTTGGACTGTACGCATACGGTCCGGACCGTATACGTATACTCGTACGGTCCGACCATACGCGTACAGTCGGACCGTATGAGTATACGCGTATGGTCCAGTACGAGCTGACCATACATGTTATTAGATCATATGGGTTAAATTTTAAAAAAAATAACATTAATCACAATCTTTATTTTCAGATTTACTAATTTATTATTATTCACTGGGGTAAAGCTGATGACCGTAACTGCATTCACGGTCATCCCAAGATGTCGGATGAAAAATTAGGTCAGTTTCTGTATTGTCTGTTAAAGTGTTTCTATATCATTTTCTTTACAAAACATACACTGAAACGATGTAAATTTATAAAAGAATCACTCGAAAATCACTAATTACTTCCGAGAAATGTGCATGAAACGGGAAAATCGATTTAAAAAAATCGTTAAGATGACCGTAAATCATAATCAAAATATTTTCAAGATGACCGTAACATAAAACAAGGATGACCGTGATTGGTAAAAAGATGACCGTAACTTGTAAAGGATGACCGTAAATTGCATTTTTCTCGTAAACAATGAAATATTTATTGATATCGACGTTAAAATTTTAACACAAATTGACAGCGATACGACGAAAATTTGAAGAAACATGAATGTGTCCCTAGTACACGGATGCCTCATCTACACTAACATTTCCTATGTTTAGTGGACTATGAAAATGGGATAAAACTGTAATTTGGCATTAGAATTAAAAAGATCATACCATAGGGGAAAATGTGTACTAAGTTTCAATTTTATTTAACTTGAAGCTGGACAAACGGACAAACAAACAGACGAACGGACGAACGTACGCACAGACCAGAAAAACATATTGCCAATAAATGGAGCATTAAAAACATTAATAATACATACGAATATTTGGTAATCGAGCCCATGTGTATGGTTCCAGAGGAAGCAGATTAAAATCTTAATTTGTCTTGATATATGCAGGCAGAAACACTTTTGAAATAGAACAAAAGAATCGAAGCTCTGTGTTTATCGAGAAAGCGATAAATGTTAACTGTAATGTTTGATATAGTAACAAAATTTTAAAAAGTTAATAGAAACAAATAAAACGACAATTTTCTTATTTTAAAAACACCATTTGCATAAGTTTTCAATGTATCTATTACATAGTAATGCAATACAATAAGATATCAAGTCGACGACATGGTTCTTATCGGGGCCTTTTATAGCTGACTATGCAGTATGGACTTTGCTCATTGTTGAAGGCCTTACGGTTACCTATAGTTGTTAATGTTTGTGTCATTTTGGTCTTTTCTGGATAGTTGTCTCATTGGCAATAATAACACATCTTCTTTTTTATATATAGTATCTATAAGTTGGATGTAGAAAATGCATAACCTCCGATTTTTTTTTATCACGGACGGAGAACATATCAATCTTTTAGTTCAGAAATTTTCGTGTCTGTCCTTCCATTAAATGAATAAAGAAAAAATTCCCCAAAACAGGTAACGATTGTATCGAAACGAGAAAAATCGAGTGCACCTTTTTATGTTAGGGCATGTTTGGGGTGTATATTTTGTCTTTAAAACGTACAAAGCAAGAGTATTGACAACGTTCCGCCTTGTGATACGCTTTTCGTACAATACTATTTTAAGGATCTACTTTGCTGGAGCTCACCTTCACTAGTTTATTCGAATGATATTTTCAAAATGTTTCTGTTATTTTATTTGCATGACAAAATGAAAGACGATATAATATCAATGGTTGTACATGCCAATTTTTGGCATTTAAAAAAATGTGTATTTATTATATGTCTTTTAAAGGAATCCCAGAAACAAAACAAAAAATCTTTTGTCGAGCAGTTGAAGGCTGTGCACCGCATTTTTTTCATTATGCTTGTAAGGTGTCATTTTATCGCGCTTTTGTAGCATTTTTTCCCTTCCTGTTCATTTGAATGTCTTTTGTCAAATTCATTTTAAAAATTAAACCCTCTACTGTAAAAAAGATACATATGGTAATCTTTGCATTTGAAGCACGTCTTATTTTCTTCTACCTATAGGATAAAACTCTCATATTTATATGTGTATACCAACACGATTAATCATTTGATATAAAAAGATAGTTGTATAAATACGGATATTTCTTAGAATTGAGGGTCATCCTTTAAAAGTTACGGTCATCATTTACAAATTACGGTCATCTTAAAAACAGTTACGGTCAGCCTTGTTATGAATCTCTGATTCTGTTACGGTCATCTCGATTGTGATTTACGGTCATCTTGGCGATTTTTTCAAATCGAATTTCCCGTTTCATGCACATTTCTCGGAAGTAATTAGTGATTTCCGAGTGATTCTTTTATAAATTTACATCGTTTCAATGTATGATTTGTAAAGAAAATGATATAGAAACACTTTAACAGACAATACAGAAAATGACCTAATTTTTCATCCGACATCTTGGGATGACCGTGAATGCAGTTACGGTCATCAGCTTTACCCCAGTGATTATTACAATTACACGGATAAAATAAACAAATGAACAATTGAAATTAAATATTTGTTTAATTGTATATCTTGATCCTAATTTCGTACTCTCAACAAATGTTACACTTGCTACCACAAGTAACGCACTAATATTTTTTACATTTACATTTTTGCAGTTCGTGTATGTTCCTTAGCAAAAATATTTTTTGGTAAAGTTGCTAAATATTCTAAATCAATTGTCCTCCCACATTATATTTACTTCCGATATTTTCAATTTTAGTGATCATAATTCAATTATTTTACTCAGTGATCGACATGTTAAATACAAGAGATTAACAGATTCAATTAGCGTGAATTTTTTAAATCATTAAAATATATAGTAATTACAATTAAACTTTTTTATATCTATTTGAGAGTTAAGTTATATCTGTTATATGGATCTAATTAACTTTGACAACTTCTTAATATTAGTCAGACGTACGGTCCAAATACTCATACGGTCTGGAACATATACATGAATATATATGGTTTAGGGGTGGGGATCTCGACCGTTTCCAAGTTCTCAAATAGGAGGGGTGCGGTGATCCCCAGGGACTCAACCTATATTTCATTTGATTATATATATATTGTCCATACATGAATAAATATGGTTTAGGGGTGGGGATCTCAACTGTTTCCAAGTTTTAAAACATGAGGGGTGGGATCTCATCCGTTTCAAAGTTATCAAACAGGAGGAGGTAGAGTGGCCCAATGGTCTCCACCTATATATCATATGATTTGCTTACATTCAGGTATCATATAATATAGTTGCACTATTTGTGCCTGTCCCAAGTCAGGAGCCTGTAATTCAGTGGTTGTCGTTTGTTTATGTGTTACATATTTGTTTTTTTGTTACTTTTTTAAAATAAATAGGGCCGTTAGTTTTCTCGTTTGAATTGTTTTACGTTGTCTTGTCGGGGACTTTTATAGTTGACTATGCGGTATGGGCTTTGCTCATTGTTGAAGGCCGTACGATGACCTATAGTTGTTAATGTCTGTGTCATTTTGGTCTCTTGTGGATAGTTGTCTCATTGGCAATCATACCACATCTTTTTTTTTTTGTAAGAAACTTCCAGCTATTTTAACTGACCTATCAAAATTGAGAAGAAAAAAATACCCTTTGAAATTGCAGTAATATGTTTAACTTTAAAAGCATCTAACATGCATTACCAACATTTATCACTGATAAAGAAAATGTATACTGTTACCAGGAACATATATTATATTGTTTAGATAAACTGTTCCCAGCTGTATCATTGTATTGGATTTTGACATTAAAATTGGTGTACAAAATATTTTCTGCTTTTTCTTTCTTTTACATATATATCTTTTGGTTTTCAATTCTAGTGTTTATATTTATTTACCATGCATAGATGTATTTTGTCACCTGTCTGGATTCTTTCAGTTGATAGCCAAAACTCGGGATTACCCTTATCCGCTTCCAGAATCGGATCCGATATTGTAATTGTCTTCTCGCGGCAGCCATTTTGTTTTCAATGTTGTTTTTGACAGATATGTAGTGAGATACGATTTTACTCAGATTTACACATTATTTGTCGGCGATTTTCTGTATAAAGCTAGCGGTTGAACAAATTGAACATCGCTGTCATGAATAGTAATAATGAAAATAAGTTTGAGATCGTTTATTAGGAAACTTTGGTAAAAATGTTTGCAAAGTTATTATTTTTTTTCTTTCAAGGTCCGTCGGGGCTATCGGGCGTAGCTAGTAACCAAGTAGAAAGTCCGACTGCAAAAGTGAAAGGTCGCAGACCTCGGACCACCGCTTATTTGAACCCCTGCGTCTAAATTGAAAAGATATGAAAATTTCGTCTTCTAATTCAAAATTGCCGCCAACAGCGTGATCAGTTAAACTTATATTAATAGACTACTGACGTAGTTGACTACGTATTGACGACAAACAATATTCCTACGACTTTTGCAATTTGGGAAATCTTAACTACTTGTCTTTAGAGATTTTCGGCGATTAAATATTTCATACATTTGTTCTTTGACATCTTAGCCAAAAGCTCAGGGGATAATAAACTACATAAGGATTCCTAATGTGCTCTACTTCCTATGTGCAACTTCAAAACTTTTGGGAAAATCGACGATCATTTAAGGTTTTTCTGGTCATATTTTTTGTAGTCCAGAATGAAAAGTATGAAAAAACTTTCCAATAAGTTATAAATAACATAGTTACCAGCTAGTCCAAATAATTATGACGTCTTGAAATTCTATAATAGCCTTTCAAGACTTCGAAGTAAGGCGTCAAAGAAAAAAATTATAATAGCCTTTCAAGACGTCATAATTATTTGGACTAAGTTACCAGCTAGATAATAACAATGGCAAATATTTTAGCATTTATTGGGTAGAACACAAATCCAGAGTGTTCGCATAAGGCAGCTTAACTGCCTAAAAATTAAGGAAATATAATCCAACAGTAGTGGTAGCATATCTGTTTACAATTGTAATAATCGAAACCGAAAGTAGATAAAACATTGTTAGTCTAGATTATCGCGTCTATTAGATTTAAGTTAACTAGTTATCAAAAGAATATCAACTCACTTTACTTTTTTGGTTCCTATTAACCGTCACAAACGATGAATATACTTAAATAATATTCCGACTGAACGTTTTGGAAATTATCACATATATATATGTCATATGACCAGGCTCAAGCTAGCAGCCACTCGCTAGCAGCCAACACGCTAGCAGCCAGTTTTAGGATATGTCTATGAACCAAAAAATTGCATAAGTATTCAAACGTACTCATTTTTTTAAATTAATATATAACCAATGTTTGATCAGTGTTTAATATATAATGAATTAAGCAGTCGGCGAACTATTCGATGATTTAAAAATATCTAGTCCTGTTCATTAATTTGAGACAAAAGTAATCGATGTCATTAAACAGTGTGCTCCCCGCTTTTAATTTTAATAGTCAACAGTTTTAAGTGTACATGGAATCGTAAATATGTAATAAAATTTATTGAAATGCTTAAAAAAATGTTTGTAACAGGGAATTGACATTGAAATCATTAATTAATTTTGTGATATTGTGTCAAACAGCTTTCCATATTCTCGGCATTCTGTCAAATAGTTCCTGAAAAGTTATAATTGTTTCAGATGCATGACAAGAAAAGAATAATTAATATTTTTTGATTAGACAAATCTGTTTTAACGAAAAATTCTAATTCTGAAGCAGTGGATATCGCTTACCTTTGAATAGACAAAAGGTTTATTTTTTGTACATAAAGTATGGTGAGCAGGAAAATTATTTATAATCTTTTAAAAAAAAAGAAAAAAAGAAATAAGTATTGCCGTCAAACATTTTTTATTAACATTTCCGTAAGGGTGGGGTAGGGTGTCCGACCCCAACTTTGGACCTAATTTAAAAAAAAATCTAAGCCTAAGCACAACCTGGATTTTTTCTCAAGTAAACCTTACCTATTCAGCTTCACATTGCACCTAGTGGCGAAAAAAGTATTGCCGTCAAACATTTTTTATTAACATTTCCGTAAGGGTGGGGTAGGGTGTCCGACCCCAACTTTGGATCTAATTTTAAAAGGGTAAGCACATCCTCCTTTTCACGGAATTGTTGTTTACCGAACCCGGAAATTGAGAAACGATCCTGGTAAATTTATCGATCCTTTAATTTTACTTATTCTAAAAGGTTACCAATTTAACACTTGAACTAGATAATTAAATACTGTTTTTATTGGTATCAATATCAATTTTGTTACTAGTATCAGTAAATAAAAAGCAAATTAAATTTTATTATTGTATACAAATACACATTTATGGATTTACAATCTGTCAAAAACCTGTATCTTGCCACCGAAAAGGTGACATTTTCTCTGACTGTTTGTAAAGTCTCTACACTAAATCCATTGGATGTTGAATGTTTACTGATAATTTAGTCTTGGCAGCATGATATTTTTATAAGCCTTTTAGTTTTTTTGGTTTTTTTTTATATCATCATAGATATGCTAGGCGCGCTTTTTGTATACAAAGACTCTTCAGTGACTCTTAAATCATCAAGTTTAAAATGACCAAGTAAAGTTGAAGAGCATTGAGTATCCAAACATTCTAAAATGGTTTGTCAATTTAGCTAAAGTATATTCCTGGTGAAGAAAATCGTTAGAATTTCGAAAAATGTAAAGTTGATTTATAATGATGACCATATCATTGATAAATAATTTCAACACACACGGCAGTAATGTCAGATCCTATGTTGGAAATGTGGTGAAGACCATTCTAAGAGTAGTCGTAAACTGTGCTTTTTGGGTAAATAAAAAAACACAGGTTTGATTGTTTTACTGCAAATAAAAGCAATGACGGATGGACTTAAATATAGAATGGATAAGGGTGCAGCTAAATCAGATCCCTATATGTTTCACGTATAGTGTAGACCTTACATAGTCCTTCCACCTGGATCGGTTGGTCCAGACGACCAGAGGTCACTGTCCTTAATTTGCATCATGTCCGAATTAAAATTTTCGAAGGAAACTTTTAAAATAAGTGATGGTAAGTGGTCGGTACTCTCAGGCCCCAATTTGTAATCTATGATGTAGATCTTCTTTTGGTATCCCACCTGAGCCTTTTTGTCGATAAAACATTTTAGCTTACCTCTAATTAAGAATATTTTCGATTTAAAGCTAAGCCGTGGAAGGAGGTTTGCTTTTTATCATACCTCACTATTAGATATATAATGAAATCTATCTTAGGTTTTCCCCGTGTCTTTTTGGTCAAGAACACAGTAGACTTGTAGTATAGAATTGACAGTTGCAAAAGCATATCACCAGTTTTTAAAACATAAACCCAACCCTTAACGTTATATAGTCCCATACATAAGAATATATGGTTAAGGGGTGATGATCTCGAATTTTTTCCAAGTTCTCAAACAGGAGGGTGTACAGTGACCAATGGTACCCCCTTATAATTCATTTGATTTGTAATATTGTCCCATACATAAATATATGTTGTTTAAGATTATGGATCTCAACCGTTATAAATTCTCAAACAGAAAGGGGTAGAGTGGCCCCACGAACTCCACCTATATTTCATATGATTTGTTATATTGTCCCATACATGAATATATATTGTTTATTGGTGGGTATCTTGACCGTTACCAAATTCTCAAACAGGAGGGGCGGGGTGACCCGCAGGGAATCCCCCTATATTTTATTTGATTAGTTATATTGTCCCATACATGAATAAATATGGTTTAGGGTTGAGGATTTCGAATGTTTCCAAGTTCTCAAACAGAAGGGTTTGCATTGACCCTAGGGACCCTCTTATTATTCCTTTGATTTGTAATATTGTCCCATACATGAATATAAATGGTTAAAGATTGGGGATCTCAACCGTTTTCAAATTCTCTGTGGTATTGAACTTTTTGAAAAAAATCATAAAGATCTATACACTTAAACTAAAGTTATTGTCCGGAATATAAGTCTACTTTAATCAGTTTTAGTTAAAATATTAAGGGGCAAAAACAATTACAATTAGTGCATTTTATAGATATTTTGGAAGCTTTTTTTACTAACTTCCCATTATTTGCCGAGCTAAATTTTTTCAATTGTCTTAGAACTGATATGCACCTTTAAAAAAATCCTAAAAGTAAAAAAAACAAGAATGTGTCCATAGTACACGGATGCACTCGCACTATCATTTTCTATGTTCAGTGGACCCTGAAATTGGGGTCAAAATTATAATTTGGAATTATAATTACAAAGATCATATCATAGGGAACATGTGTACTAAGTTTCAAGTTGATGTAACTTTAACTTTATCAAAAACTACCTTGACAAAAAACTTTAACCTGAACTTTGCACTATCAATTTCTATGTTCAGTGGACCATGAAATTGGGGTCAAAACTATAATTTGGCATTAAAATTAGAAAGATCATATCATGGGGAACATGTGTACTAAGTTTCAAGTTGATTGGACTTCAACTTCTTCAAAAACTACCTTGACCAAAAACTTTAACCTGAAGCGAACGGAGCCACAGACCAGAAAACATAATGCCCCTCTACTATCGTAGGTGGGGCATAAAAATATGATCTTGAGAGAAAACACTTACTGAGTACATGTACTACATGCAAGTTATCTAATACATATGTTGCACGAACCTCTCTGGCAACCTGCCAAAAGGTAAAAAAATCTCAATATGCATTTTGTTTTGTTTTTTTAATGATGTTCTTTGCAAAATATAACAAGATAATGTTATATTTAAGAGATATATCAATTATCCAGACCTTTAAAAAGTACCTAAATATGGTGATTTTTTTTTTTTTTTAAATAATTCACAAATATGCAAATAAGGCTGTTAAATGGAAAATAGTGTAAATATAACAATTTTTTTTTATCTTAACTCCTAAATACCCAAAGATTTTGGAAATATATATAATGTTGTAAATATGAGATTTTGCATGGTTTTATGGTAGACTGGCTCTTAAGAAAACAGTTATTGTGAAGATAAATTTATCAAGGATAGCTCATGGTTTCGATCGATAGGGCATAAATCAAAATCTTTAGGAGTATTATACCTGTATGATATCATTTACCAAAAGACTTATCGACATCATAAATAGAAATAATCAAAGCACTGTAAGCGCTGTAGGCAGTTAACCAAAAACCAAGGCAAACATAATTATAAAAACTGTGGTAATGTTGCTTCAATTTTTTTTTAAAGATTTTTAAAAAGAACAAACATTAGACAGTCATATATTGTATATTTATGTTCATTTAATGAATTAATCATTAAGGCAAATAATTCATATTTTGTCAAAGTTTTTAAAAGCATCGCATATATCAAGTATATTTTTTTTCATGGTATTGAGTCAGCAGTGGTACAAGTTTGCAATGATTGCAGTTCTTCTAGTTGATAGTTAACGTTGGTATTGGTTGACTGTTAGCAGTTCAAGTTGACTTTAGTAAGAGCTTGTAAAAGTATGAATGGACTTGCTTCCCTGGAAAGAAAACTGAGTTTGTGTTCAACAGTACAAAAGTTATGAGACACAAATCTGACAAATGTTTACTACTACAAGGATCAAAGGTGAGGTCTGACTAACCTGTCCATAGTAAATGTTCATGTCCCCCACCTTCACCCCAAGTCTATGATGTCTGAGTTTGGAATAAAATGACAGGTAGTTATAAAAACAGTTGGTCAAACATTCTTTGGCTTGAAAGATGTGTTTTCTTTATAATGAGACATATGAAAATGAAAATTTTTATAGAACCAGAAATAATTCAAATTATAATTAAGGTAAATTCTTTAAACCTACTAATTTTTTTCCATCAATAAAGTTTTATAATTATGAAAAACATTTTTGTTACATAATGCTGTTACGAAGTCTTCCAAACAAAGCTCCAATAATTATTCATTCCCATGGTCGCCTGAAATTGGGCAAGATCTAGTACACATTGGTTAGGTCTAGCAAAGTGACATAGATATAGGAAGATGTGGTGTGAGTGCCAATGAGACAACGATCCATCCAAATAACAATTTTTAAAAAAGTAAACCATTATAGGTCAATGTACGGCCTTCAACACGGAGCCTTGGCTCACACCGAACAACAAGCTATAAAGGGCCCCAACATTACTTGTGTTAAAACATTCAAACGGGAAAACCAACAGTTTAATCTTTATAAAAAAAAAAACCGAGAAACGAGAAACACGTATATATTACATAACCAAACGACAACTACTGTACATCAGATTACTGACTTAGAACAGGTGCAAACATTTGCAGCGGGATTAAACGTTTTAATGGATCCAACCCTTCTCCCTTTTTCTGAAACAATAGCATGTTACATCACAACATAGAAAGACATGCATATGTGACGCCTATGAGATTGACATTGTATGTCATTCAATCTTTTTGAAATGACAAACAGGAATGAATATGGTTTAGTTTAGGAGTTGGTTTTTCAATCTTTTGTCAAGTTCTCAAAACACACACAAGAGGGGGTGGGGTGACCCTAGGGACTACCCTTATATTTCATTTAATGTTTTATCTTGTCCCATACATGCATATATATGTTTTGGGGTGGGGATCTCAATCGTTATCAAGTTTTCAAAAAGGAGGGGAGGGGTGATCCTAGTGAATTCCCCTATATTTCATTTGATTTGTTATATTGTCCAATACATGAATATATATGTTTGAGGAGTGGGGATTTCATCTGTTTCTAAGTTATCAAACAGGAGTGGGTAGGGTGACCCTAAGGACTCTACCTATATTTCATTTGATTAGTTCTCATACATGAATATATATGGTTTAATTTAAAGGTGGGGATCTCGACTGTTTCCAATTTCTCAATCAGGAGGGGTGGGGTGACTGCAGGGACTTCCCCTATATTTCATTTGATTTGTTATATAGTCCCATACATAAGAATATATGGTTAAGGGGTGATGATCTCGAATTTTTTCCAAGTTCTCAAACAGGAGGGTGTACAGTGACCAATGGGACCCCTTATAATTCATTTGATTTGTAATATTGTCCCATACATAAATATATGTTGTTTAAGATTATGGATCTCAACCGTTATAAATTCTCAAACAGAAAGGGGTAGAGTGGCCCCACGAACTCCACCTATATTTCATATGATTTGTTATATTGTCCCATACATGAATATATATTGTTTATGGGTGGGTATCTTGACCGTTACCAAATTCTCAAACAGGAGGGGTGGGGTGACCCGCAGGGAATCCCCCTATATTTTATTTGATTAGTTATATTGTCCCATACATGAATAAATATGGTTTAGGGTTGAGGATTTCGAATGTTTCCAAGTTCTCAAACAGAAGGGTTTGCATTGACCCTAGGGACCCTCTTAGTATTCCTTTGATTTGTAATATTGTCCCATACATGAATATAAATGGTTTAATATTGGGGATCTCAACCGTTTTCAAATTCTCAAACCGGAAGGGGAAGAATGGCCCCACGAACTCCACCTATATTTCATATGATTTGTTATATTGTCCCATGTATTTGGACTGTACGCATACGGTCCGGACCGTATACGTATACTCGTACGGTCCGACCATACGCGTACAGTCGGACCGTATGAGTATACGCGTATGGTCCAGTACGAGCTGACCATACATGTTATTAGATCATATGGGTTAAATTTTAAAAAAAATAACATTAATCACAATCTTTATTTTCAGATTTACTAATTTATTATTATTACAATTACACGGATAAAATAAACAAATGAACAATTGAAATTAAATATTTGTTTAATTGTATATCTTGATCCTAATTTCGTACTCTCAACAAATGTTACACTTGCTACCACAAGTAACGCACTAATATTTTTTACATTTACATTTTTGCAGTTCGTGTATGTTCCTTAGCAAAAATATTTTTTGGTAAAGTTGCTAAATATTCTAAAACAATTGTCCTCCCACATTATATTTACTTCCGATATTTTCAATTTTAGTGATCATAATTCAATTATTTTACTCAGTGATCGACATGTTAAATACAAGAGATTAACAGATTCAATTAGCGTGAATTTTTTAAATCATTAAAATATATAGTAATTACAATTAAACTTTTTTATATCTATTTGAGAGTTAAGTTATATCTGTTATATGGATCTAATTAACTTTGACAACTTCTTAATATTAGTCAGACGTACGGTCCAAATACTCATACGGTCTGGAACATATACATGAATATATATGGTTTAGGGGTGGGGATCTCGACCGTTTCCAAGTTCTCAAATAGGAGGGGTGCGGTGATCCCCAGGGACTCAACCTATATTTCATTTGATTATATATATATTGTCCATACATGAATAAATATGGTTTAGGGGTGGGGATCTCAACTGTTTCCAAGTTTTAAAACATGAGGGGTGGGATCTCATCCGTTTCAAAGTTATCAAACAGGAGGAGGTAGAGTGGCCCAATGGTCTCCACCTATATATCATATGATTTGCTTACATTCAGGTATCATATAATATAGTTGCACTATTTGTGCCTGTCCCAAGTCAGGAGCCTGTAATTCAGTGGTTGTCGTTTGTTTATGTGTTACATATTTGTTTTTTTGTTACTTTTTTAAAATAAATAGGGCCGTTAGTTTTCTCGTTTGAATTGTTTTACGTTGTCTTGTCGGGGACTTTTATAGTTGACTATGCGGTATGGGCTTTGCTCATTGTTGAAGGCCGTACGATGACCTATAGTTGTTAATGTCTGTGTCATTTTGGTCTCTTGTGGATAGTTGTCTCATTGGCAATCATACCACATCTTTTTTTTTTTGTAAGAAACTTCCAGCTATTTTAACTGACCTATCAAAATTGAGAAGAAAAAAATACCCTTTGAAATTGCAGTAATATGTTTAACTTTAAAAGCATCTAACATGCATTACCAACATTTATCACTGATAAAGAAAATGTATACTGTTACCAGGAACATATATTATATTGTTTAGATAAACTGTTCCCAGCTGTATCATTGTATTGGATTTTGACATTAAAATTGGTGTACAAAATATTTTCTGCTTTTTCTTTCTTTTACATATATATCTTTTGGTTTTCAATTCTAGTGTTTATATTTATTTACCATGCATAGATGTATTTTGTCACCTGTCTGGATTCTTTCAGTTGATAGCCAAAACTCGGGATTACCCTTATCCGCTTCCAGAATCGGATCCGATATTGTAATTGTCTTCTCGCGGCAGCCATTTTGTTTTCAATGTTGTTTTTGACAGATATGTAGTGAGATACGATTTTACTCAGATTTACACATTATTTGTCGGCGATTTTCTGTATAAAGCTAGCGGTTGAACAAATTGAACATCGCTGTCATGAATAGTAATAATGAAAATAAGTTTGAGATCGTTTATTAGGAAACTTTGGTAAAAATGTTTGCAAAGTTATTATTTTTTTTTCTTTCAAGGTCCGTCGGGGCTATCGGGCGTAGCTAGTAACCAAGTAGAAAGTCCGACTGCAAAAGTGAAAGGTCGCAGACCTCGGACCACCGCTTATTTGAACCCCTGCGTCTAAATTGAAAAGATATGAAAATTTCGTCTTCTAATTCAAAATTGCCGCCAACAGCGTGATCAGTTAAACTTATATTAATAGACTACTGACGTAGTTGACTACGTATTGACGACAAACAATATTCCTACGACTTTTGCAATTTGGGAAATCTTAACTACTTGTCTTTAGAGATTTTCGGCGATTAAATATTTCATACATTTGTTCTTTGACATCTTAGCCAAAAGCTCAGGGGATAATAAACTACATAAGGATTCCTAATGTGCTCTACTTCCTATGTGCAACTTCAAAACTTTTGGGAAAATCGACGATCATTTAAGGTTTTTCTGGTCATATTTTTTGTAGTCCAGAATGAAAAGTATGAAAAAACTTTCCAATAAGTTATAAATAACATAGTTACCAGCTAGTCCAAATAATTATGACGTCTTGAAATTCTATAATAGCCTTTCAAGACTTCGAAGTAAGGCGTCAAAGAAAAAAATTATAATAGCCTTTCAAGACGTCATAATTATTTGGACTAAGTTACCAGCTAGATAATAACAATGGCAAATATTTTAGCATTTATTGGGTAGAACACAAATCCAGAGTGTTCGCATAAGGCAGCTTAACTGCCTAAAAATTAAGGAAATATAATCCAACAGTAGTGGTAGCATATCTGTTTACAATTGTAATAATCGAAACCGAAAGTAGATAAAACATTGTTAGTCTAGATTATCGCGTCTATTAGATTTAAGTTAACTAGTTATCAAAAGAATATCAACTCACTTTACTTTTTTGGTTCCTATTAACCGTCACAAACGATGAATATACTTAAATAATATTCCGACTGAACGTTTTGGAAATTATCACATATATATATGTCATATGACCAGGCTCAAGCTAGCAGCCACTCGCTAGCAGCCAACACGCTAGCAGCCAGTTTTAGGATATGTCTATGAACCAAAAAATTGCATAAGTATTCAAACGTACTCATTTTTTTTAATTAATATATAACCAATGTTTGATCAGTGTTTAATATATAATGAATTAAGCAGTCGGCGAACTATTCGATGATTTAAAAATATCTAGTCCTGTTCATTAATTTGAGACAAAAGTAATCGATGTCATTAAACAGTGTGCTCCCCGCTTTTAATTTTAATAGTCAACAGTTTTAAGTGTACATGGAATCGTAAATATGTAATAAAATTTATTGAAATGCTTAAAAAAATGTTTGTAACAGGGAATTGACATTGAAATCATTAATTAATTTTGTGATATTGTGTCAAACAGCTTTCCATATTCTCGGCATTCTGTCAAATAGTTCCTGAAAAGTTATAATTGTTTCAGATGCATGACAAGAAAAGAATAATTAATATTTTTTGATTAGACAAATCTGTTTTAACGAAAAATTCTAATTCTGAAGCAGTGGATATCGCTTACCTTTGAATAGACAAAAGGTTTATTTTTTGTACATAAAGTATGGTGAGCAGGAAAATTATTTATAATCTTTTAAAAAAAAAGAAAAAAAGAAATAAGTATTGCCGTCAAACATTTTTTATTAACATTTCCGTAAGGGTGGGGTAGGGTGTCCGACCCCAACTTTGGACCTAATTTAAAAAAAAATCTAAGCCTAAGCACAACCTGGATTTTTTCTCAAGTAAACCTTACCTATTCAGCTTCACATTGCACCTAGTGGCGAAAAAAGTATTGCCGTCAAACATTTTTTATTAACATTTCCGTAAGGGTGGGGTAGGGTGTCCGACCCCAACTTTGGATCTAATTTTAAAAGGGTAAGCACATCCTCCTTTTCACGGAATTGTTGTTTACCGAACCCGGAAATTGAGAAACGATCCTGGTAAATTTATCGATCCTTTAATTTTACTTATTCTAAAAGGTTACCAATTTAACACTTGAACTAGATAATTAAATACTGTTTTTATTGGTATCAATATCAATTTTGTTACTAGTATCAGTAAATAAAAAGCAAATTAAATTTTATTATTGTATACAAATACACATTTATGGATTTACAATCTGTCAAAAACCTGTATCTTGCCACCGAAAAGGTGACATTTTCTCTGACTGTTTGTAAAGTCTCTACACTAAATCCATTGGATGTTGAATGTTTACTGATAATTTAGTCTTGGCAGCATGATATTTTTATAAGCCTTTTAGTTTTTTTGGTTTTTTTTTTATATCATCATAGATATGCTAGGCGCGCTTTTTGTATACAAAGACTCTTCAGTGACTCTTAAATCATCAAGTTTAAAATGACCAAGTAAAGTTGAAGAGCATTGAGTATCCAAACATTCTAAAATGGTTTGTCAATTTAGCTAAAGTATATTCCTGGTGAAGAAAATCGTTAGAATTTCGAAAAATGTAAAGTTGATTTATAATGATGACCATATCATTGATAAATAATTTCAACACACACGGCAGTAATGTCAGATCCTATGTTGGAAATGTGGTGAAGACCATTCTAAGAGTAGTCGTAAACTGTGCTTTTTGGGTAAATAAAAAAACACAGGTTTGATTGTTTTACTGCAAATAAAAGCAATGACGGATGGACTTAAATATAGAATGGATAAGGGTGCAGCTAAATCAGATCCCTATATGTTTCACGTATAGTGTAGACCTTACATAGTCCTTCCACCTGGATCGGTTGGTCCAGACGACCAGAGGTCACTGTCCTTAATTTGCATCATGTCCGAATTAAAATTTTCGAAGGAAACTTTTAAAATAAGTGATGGTAAGTGGTCGGTACTCTCAGGCCCCAATTTGTAATCTATGATGTAGATCTTCTTTTGGTATCCCACCTGAGCCTTTTTGTCGATAAAACATTTTAGCTTACCTCTAATTAAGAATATTTTCGATTTAAAGCTAAGCCGTGGAAGGAGGTTTGCTTTTTATCATACCTCACTATTAGATATATAATGAAATCTATCTTAGGTTTTCCCCGTGTCTTTTTGGTCAAGAACACAGTAGACTTGTAGTATAGAATTGACAGTTGCAAAAGCATATCACCAGTTTTTAAAACATAAACCCAACCCTTAACGTTATATAGTCCCATACATAAGAATATATGGTTAAGGGGTGATGATCTCGAATTTTTTCCAAGTTCTCAAACAGGAGGGTGTACAGTGACCAATGGTACCCCCTTATAATTCATTTGATTTGTAATATTGTCCCATACATAAATATATGTTGTTTAAGATTATGGATCTCAACCGTTATAAATTCTCAAACAGAAAGGGGTAGAGTGGCCCCACGAACTCCACCTATATTTCATATGATTTGTTATATTGTCCCATACATGAATATATATTGTTTATTGGTGGGTATCTTGACCGTTACCAAATTCTCAAACAGGAGGGGCGGGGTGACCCGCAGGGAATCCCCCTATATTTTATTTGATTAGTTATATTGTCCCATACATGAATAAATATGGTTTAGGGTTGAGGATTTCGAATGTTTCCAAGTTCTCAAACAGAAGGGTTTGCATTGACCCTAGGGACCCTCTTATTATTCCTTTGATTTGTAATATTGTCCCATACATGAATATAAATGGTTAAAGATTGGGGATCTCAACCGTTTTCAAATTCTCAAACCGGAAGGGGAAGATTGGCCCCACGAACTCCACCTATATTTCATATGATTTGTTATATTGTCCCATGTATATGTTCCAGACCATATGAGTATTTGGACTGTACGCATACGGTCCGGACCGTATACGTATACTCGTACGGTCCGACCATACGCGTACAGTCGGACCGTATGAGTATACGCGTATGGTCCAGTACGAGCTGACCATACATGTTATTAGATCATATGGGTTAAATTTAAAAAAAAATAACATTAATCACAATCTTTATTTTCAGATTTACTAATTTATTATTATTACAATTACACGGATAAAATAAACAAATGAACAATTGAAATAAAATATTTGTTTAATTGTATATCTTGATCCTAATTTCGTACTCTCAACCAATGTTACACTTGCTACCACAACTAACGTACTAATATTTTTTACATTTACATTTTTGCAGTTCGTGTATGTTCCTTAGCAAAAATATTTTTTGGTAAAGTTGCTAAATATTCTAAAACAATTGTCCTCCCACATTATATTTACTTCCGATATTTTCAATTTTAGTGATCATAATTCAATTATTTTACTCAGTGATCGACATGTTAAATACAAGAGATTAACAGATTCAATTAGCGTGAATTTTTTAAATCATTAAAATATATAGTAATTACAATTAAACTTTTTTATATCTATTTGAGAGTTAAGTTATATCTGTTATATGGATCTAATTAACTTTGACAACTTCTTAATATTAGTCAGACGTACGGTCCAAATACTCATACGGTCTGGAACATATACATGAATATATATGGTTTAGGGGTGGGGATCTCGACCGTTTCCAAGTTCTCAAATAGGAGGGGTGCGGTGATCCCCAGGGACTCAACCTATATTTCATTTGATTATATATATATTGTCCATACATGAATAAATATGGTTTAGGGGTGGGGATCTCAACTGTTTCCAAGTTTTAAAACATGAGGGGTGGGATCTCATCCGTTTCAAAGTTATCAAACAGGAGGAGGTAGAGTGGCCCAATGGTCTCCACCTATATATCATATGATTTGCTTACATTCAGGTATCATATAATATAGTTGCACTATTTGTGCCTGTCCCAAGTCAGGAGCCTGTAATTCAGTGGTTGTCGTTTGTTTATGTGTTACATATTTGTTTTTTTGTTACTTTTTTAAAATAAATAGGGCCGTTAGTTTTCTCGTTTGAATTGTTTTACGTTGTCTTGTCGGGGACTTTTATAGTTGACTATGCGGTATGGGCTTTGCTCATTGTTGAAGGCCGTACGATGACCTATAGTTGTTAATGTCTGTGTCATTTTGGTCTCTTGTGGATAGTTGTCTCATTGGCAATCATACCACATCTTTGTTTTTGTAAGAAACTTCCAGCTATTTTAACTGACCTATCAAAATTGAGAAGAAAAAAATACCCCTTGAAATTGCAGTAATATGTTTAACTTTAAAAGCATCTAACATGCATTACCAACATTTATCACTGATAAAGAAAATGTATACTGTTACCAGGAACATATATATATTGTTTAGATAAACTGTTCCCAGCTGTATCATTGTATTGGATTTTGACATTAAAATTGGTGAACAAAATATTTTCTGCTTTTTCTTTCTTTTACATATATATCTTTTGGTTTTCAATTCTAGTGTTTATATTTATTTACCATGCATAGATGTATTTTGTCACCTGTCTGGATTCTTTCAGTTGATAGCCAAAACTCGGGATTACCCTTATCCGCTTCCAGAATCGGATCCGATATTGTAATTGTCTTCTCGCGGCAGCCATTTTGTTTTCAATGTTGTTTTTGACAGATATGTAGTGAGATACGATTTTACTCAGATTCACACATTATTTGTCGGCGATTTTCTGTATAAAGCTAGCGGTTGAACAAATTGAACATTGCTGTCATGAATAGTAATAATGAAAATAAGTTTGAGATCGTTTATTAGGAAACTTTGGTAAAAATGTTTGCAAAGTTATTATTTTTTTTCTTTCAAGGTCCGTCGGGGCTGTCGGGCGTAGCTAGTAACCAAGTAGAAAGTCCGACTGCAAAAGTGAAAGGTCGCAGACCTCGGACCACCGCTTATTTGAACCCCTGCGTCTAAATTGAAAAGATATGAAAATTTCGTCTTCTAATTCAAAATTGCCGCCAACAGCGTGATCAGTTGAACTTATATTAATAGACTACTGACGTAGTTGACTACGTATTGACGACAAACAATATTCCTACGACTTTTGCAATTTGGGAAATCTTAACTACTTGTCTTTAGAGATTTTCGGCGATTAAATATTTCATACATTTGTTCTTTGACATCTTAGCCAAAAGCTCAGGGGATAATAAACTACATAAGGATTCCTAATGTGCTCTACTTCCTATGTGCAACTTCAAAACTTTTGGGAAAATCGACGATCATTTAAGGTTTTTCTGGTCATATTTTTTGTAGTCCAGAATGAAAAGTATGAAAAAACTTTCCAATAAGTTATAAATAACATAGTTACCAGCTAGATAATAACAATGGCAAATATTTCAGCATTTATTGGGTAGAACACAAATCCAGAGTGTTCGCATAAGGCAGCTTAACTGCCTAAAAATTTAGGAAATATAATCCAACAGTAGTGGTAGCATATCTGTTTACAATTGTAATAATCGAAACCGAAAGTAGATAAAACATTGTTAGTCTAGATTGTCGCGTCTATTAGATTTAAGTTAACTAGTTATCAAAAGAATATCAACTCACTTTACTTTTTTGGTTCCTATTAACCGTCACAAACGATGAATATACTTAAATAATATTCCGACTGAACGTTTTGGAAATTATCACATATATATATGTCATATGACCAGGCTCAAGCTAGCAGCCACTCGCTAGCAGCCAACACGCTAGCAGCCAGTTTTAGGATATGTCTATGAACCAAAAAATTGCATAAGATTCAAACGCGCTCATCTTTTTTTTATTAATATATAACCAATGTTTGATCAGTGTTTAATATATAATGAATTAAGCAGTCGGCGAACTATTCGATGATTTAAAAATATCTAGTCCTGTTCATTAATTTGAGACAAAAGTAATCGATGTCATTAAACAGTGTGCTCCCCGCTTTTAATTTTAATAGTCAACAGTTTTAAGTGTACATGGAATCGTAAATATGTAATAAAATTTATTGAAATGCTTAAAAAAATGTTTGTAACAGGGAATTGACATTGAAATCATTAATTAATTTTGTGATATTGTGTCAAACAGCTTTCCATATTCTCGGCATTCTGTCAAATAGTTCCTGAAAAGTTATAATTGTTTCAGATGCATGACAAGAAAAGAATAATTAATATTTTTTAATTAGACAAATCTGTTTTAACGAAAAATTCTAATTCTGAAGCAGTGGATATCGCTTACCTTTGAATAGACAAAAGGTTTATTTTTTGTACATAAAGTATGGTGAGCAGGAAAATTATTTATAATCTTTAAAAAAAAAAAGAAAAAAAGAAATAAGTATTGCCGTCAAACATTTTTTATTAACAATTATTGTAAGGGTGGGGTAGGGTGTCCGACCCCAAATTTGGACCTAATTTAAAAAAAAATCTAAGCCTAAGCACAACCTGGATTTTTTCTCAAGTAAACCTTACCTATTCAGCTTCACATTGCACCTAGTGGCGAAAAAAGTATTGCCGTCAAACATTTTTTATTAACATTTCCGTAAGGGTGGGGTAGGGTGTCCGACCCCAACTTTGGACCTAATTTTAAAAAAATCTAAGTTTAAGCACACCCTGGATTTTATCTCAAGTAAACCTTACCTATTCAGCTTCACATTACAATTTGGACAAAAAGAGTATCGTTAAAGTACTAAAAATTCTAATCACTTCTCCTTCAGATGAAATTGGGGGAATTTCTTTTCTAAAATAGTATGAAAATGTAGACAAAACTGCACAAACTGCGCAGCCTTGTACATTCATGTTATCTATTACCTGAAAAGTGGAAGATTTAATAGTTTTGTGAATATCATAGAATTGTGCCTCTTACCTAGAAAAGTGCTATATTTTGTACATTGTGATAAAGCTTTATGCTCAAAGCCATTAATTTCAGCAAAAATTAGCGAAGCAGAACTAAACTTAAACTTGACCTGTAACTCATCATGGTTAACTCACATACCAAAAATTAGCCCAATATCAGAAGGCATTTAGAAAAAAAGTCTGTATAACTATGATTTTCAACAATTTCTCAAAGTCCAAAGCCCGTAATTTCGGCAAAAAATAGTGGAGCGGAGAGAAACTTAAACTTGATCTGTAATTCATCATGGTTATCTCACATACCAAAAATCAGTCCAATTTCTGAAGGCGTTTAGAAAAAAAACTCTGTATAATAGTTTGTTGCCGAATGATGGAATGACGGAATTACGGAATTTCGGAATTACGGATTTTGGAATTTCGGATCCACTAGTAACCCGAATTTAGCTTGAACGGACAAAAACGTGTTAACGATATTTAAATGAGATTAATCGTCATTTGATAAAGCTTGACAAAAATTAAAAATTATTTTTAATTCATTTCAATTCATTTCAATTCATTTTAACGTCAGTCAAATAGATTTCTTTGCAGTCAATCAATTGAAATCAAGTTGATGGTAATGTACGTCAAACTAATAGGCCACGCCCCCGTTAAACTATTTCAAACTGGCATCAATTCGTTTTAAACATTGTTGAGACCCGAGCTTTGTACAGGTAAATCACTCAAGCAAAAACTTGATTTATGTATCGTTTATTTTTTTTCAAATTTTATCGAATTTAGTTAAATGCGTGTATTCTTAGTAAAGTCGCACGCTTAACAATTTTTAACAAATGAATGAACAATACACGTGACATTTAAAAAATTTAAATATTGATGCACGGTTTTAAAAATGTGAATCTGTTGAAAAAAAAATAGTAAGATGTATAACATAATTTGAATTTGCCAAAATGCAGTAGATCTTTATCTCACATATTCGTTTCAAAAATTGCTAAGTGCTATGAAAACTCGTGAAAAATAAGTAACGTGTGGTCCCTTGCAATTACTTACGAAACTTTAGGTATTCCTGTATATTTACCGTTTCTGTTTTTCTGTTTTACTATATTGTACTCGTAAATTAAATATGTCACGGAAATAAAAGTAACTTCACAGAAATTATTCATTGCGTATATAATTCAAATCTTATATTTTCGGTAAACAACAAATATTCACTAGCTGTATATTAATATATGAAATAGCTTGTAATGAAAAACAATGTTTTATTAAATAATAAAATTGATGAAGACAATGTTGACATTTGTTGAATTTAATAAACAGTCAGTCTTGCTCAAAAATGTAAATGAAGTAACAGATTAATGAACTTTTAAAACAGTGTTAAATTGTAATACTGGTCGCTGGAGCAAAACAGGCGTAAATTTTTGAAGAGCAGCAAAATCAAACGAGCATATTGAAGCGTTGTTGCGATTCTGGAAAGGTATATTATCGTGCTATCATGCACCGTGACGTTTGATTGGCTATTAGTCGGTACTTTCTTACGCCTTTTAATACATTTAAAAAAAAATGGATATTAAGTTCGTTTGGGGCATCTTATTCTACCTTATATAAATTGAAATGACCATACACATTGTAAAAAACAAGAACGGAAAAGAAACAATTCTGCAATGTTGCTCTCATATTATTTTATTAGCTATATTTTAGCGGAAATTTCTAAAAACTAATATTTCATCTAGGTGCTCTGGTTGAAGTTCGCGTTACATATTAAAATGAATTTCATTGGTCGGAAAGTTTGTAAACTTTCAATCAGGCCAGGTGTTGTCATCGAAAGTCCAATATGGTACAAATGTTTAGACTCTACGATGTCCGAGTTAACAAATAGAATTTAGAAAAATACACTTCATTCCTCGAGAAAATAAATTCTATCTATTCACTAATATCAATAATTGATTAACTTGAACTTTGAAACAGTTACATTAATATATATTTTCGCACCCTTTAAAGTCATATGAAACGAGTGAGTGGTGAAAACTAATGTTTATCCAATTCTTGAACCAATGCATGTATATATCATAAACTTAGTCCTATGTGCACGATTTTATCATTATTTTCGCAAATATATCCTATAATCGTCAATTTTTTCTCTCTCTGTTTGTTATGATTTAAAAAATATGGCTGCTCATTAAATGCCGTGTTTTGAAGCCGAGTTTTAACGATTGTCACCTTATAGTAAACAAATCACAAAAAGCATGGGTATTGAGCACGTGTTTAACATGTATAATCAGATATTTGTTTATTTCAATACAGATCCATGCGTATTGCGATTACCGGATTTTTACGAGGAGGGTTACGCTCGGGTCACTATCCATACGGAAAATATGTCGGCGAATTGCTTCCTGGAAGCAAGCAATTAAAAATAAGTAAACTTCTTCTAAATGTAGACAAATTAAAGAATTTTCCTCAGAAAAAAGTATATGTACATAAGTTGTATAATGAAAACTATCCATTTAGTTATAAAAAACATATGCATATTTTTTTTTAATTTGAGGTTTCTTATGACTTTAAGCTAAGGTCTTTAAATCTAAATAACTTAATAAAATTAGTTGCTTCAATATTTTTTCAATCAATAAATTGCAGGACTAAATTGAATAAAGCATAAATAAAAACATTTTTTTTACACCAGGAGACTGTCCAGTGGTTGTTCCGTAGATAAGAACTCCGATTTGTTTGACGAGACATGCTTTTTAATTGGGATATATGGTTTGAACCCCCTTTTTGCTGTAATCAGTGGTTGTCGTTGTTGTATATTATCTTTTAAGTATTGTATATCAATCAGGCCGTTAGTTGTTTGAATTCATATTTGTAATTTTGGGAACTTTTATAAATGATTATGCGGTTTGGGTTTTGCTCTTTGTTAAACGCTGCAGGGTGATCTAATTATATAAATGTCTGAGAATACACGCTAAATAATAGATTATAACTGTGGTTAAAGAGTTTTAAACTTTAATAACTCTCTTAAACTATCCTGGATTTCTACCAAACAAGGAGAGAAGCTTGTCTTTGATCATAAGACAACTTTCAAATGTAAATATTGTAAAATAAAACGTTTAACCGTATTTTTATTTGTAACTGAACTTAGTTTTTCTGTAAGCTAAGATACATTCACTGTGGTAAAAGTCTAAAAAAAATCATATTTTCATGCCTTTTATTAATCGCTCGAGTTTACGGAAGGGGTTTTCTCGTTATTGAAGGTCGTATTGTTTCATATAATTGCCTACGCCCACTTCATTTTTGGAGGTTGAGCGTACACACACATGTTTATCACGTCACCTTTTTTATGTGCCTGTCCCAAGTCAGTGGCTTGTCGTTCAGTAGTTGCCGTTGGTTCATGTCTGTCATATTGTTTTTTTTTCTTTATAAGTTAGGCCGTTAGTTTTCGAATTTAATTGTTCCCTATTTGTTCATGTCTGTCATATTGTTTTTTTTTCTTTATAAGTTAGGCCGTTAGTTTTCGAATTTAATTGTTCCCTATTTGTTCATGTCGTCACCTTTTAAATATAGCCTTCTATAAGATATGGTCGCCTAACATAGCTTACATCCATTTAATTTGATGGATAGTTGTCTAATTGCAAATCTTATCACATCTCCTTATTTTTCTGTTGAAAATGAACTTTGATAAGTTGGCCAAGCGGTTGTACAGGAAAGGCCCAAGTGATTGTACAGTAAAATCGCAAGCGATTGTACAATCAATTAATTTATTCGATATTGAAATAATGACTATTTTTTAATCTCTACTGGGGCAATGGCTTTTTTACTTTCGGAAAGGAAATAACAGAAATGGTACTTTGAAATTTTGAGATGCAACGATTTGTATTTCAATGGTTATTGACATTTTATCGCTGTTGTGTGACAGTTCTGATCGATTTATTAATCATAATACATAGTTTTGTATTTTATATAACTTCCAGATACGTTGTATTCGTTCCCTCACGCTCACATCAATAAGCTGTGATTTCTGTTTGAATTCAATTTTATGAATATTTTATTTTGCTATATGTCATTTATCATAAGTTTCAAAATCTGCGTCAACTAATTTTGCCTCTTTAAAGGTATAAAATGAAATTAAGCCATTTTAACTTTACTATGGCATGGAACTAGATAACTAGAACAAAAGGGGACCAAATCCCCGATGCCTCTTATCTTATCCGCCGCTGCATGTGTGTATCAACGACATGACGTTTTACAAATACGCAAATCGATACTTGTTCTGAAACTATACTATACTATACTATACAGCAGACATATATATGAAAAAAAGATGAGGTAAATGTATGAGTGCCAAATGCGATAACTGTCCACCCAAGATACAATCTTTTAAAAGTAAGCAATCATTATTTCAACGCTGAAAAGTAAACTATAAAGGGACGAAAATTTACTAGTGTAAACAATTCAAACCAAAAAATACAAAATGAGAAGAAAAAATATCTAATAAATAAAAGAAATATAAAAGGTGTAGATCCAACGATGCAATTTTTGCAAACCATATCAGAGTTCCCGTCCTCGTCGCTCATATACATTGGTCATATGGATTTTACGAACACAAAATTCAAGGATCACTTATTTAACTATACTTTTAATAAAGTTGCTAACCTTGTGAATATTAGCACCGACGGATAGCTTTAAACTAGTAAGTTTGTTTAATAGGTAATTATGTTTCGTTGCTGTCTTGCGGACAAATACCTAAAGTTTCCGTGTCATCTTCAAACATATTAATGGATATATATTTGGGTTATTCAAAACTCTTTTCTTTGCTTTTTGGAAAATTGTCATATGTAGCAATCAATACAAATATACATTAATTGTCAGAAATTTTAAAGAATTAAATAACTCAAGGATTTGTATAGAAAATCCTTGACGCACCCTATAAGCTGTTTTACTTTTGGAATAACGTTTTATCATTATTGAAGTTTAGTTTTTTTGGCACAAATAAAATAATAGATATTTTTTTTCAAAATAAGGGCATATCCAATGCAATCCCTCTTTGAAGTCCTCTAAAAAAAAGTAAAATTCACCCGTATTGGTATGCTGGTGTACGTATATCACACGTTCCGTCTACAATATACTGAAATGACACGGCCGGGTATTGTAAAGCTATTGAGGGACTTTCAGTGTCACATTCATATCCCTGGGTGAAGAAATTACAGGTTTGTGAAACACCGTGTGTACACTGACTTTTAAATGAGTTTTAGTATACCATGCTGTCTATTCTGAGCAATTTTTGTAGGTTATAAATGAAAAGGGAAATCCGTCAAAAACATTATGTGAACAGAAAGCGGGCTTTGAAAACGTGTCCCTAACGATAGAAAATGTCGAATTGATTATTCGATCATTCGAATATGAGTGAATAATGAATATTTATTTTATTTAGAATTTCATATTAGTTATTTTTGTTTATTGTATGTCATGTATTTACAAATTTTATACAAACTCATGACGATTTAGACCTTGACATTTCGTGTAGAGCTAAGACCCCGTTCACACTAGCATATTTTTTTTAATCGATCTAATTTGAATCGATCTAAATAAAACCAGTTAGCGTTCACATTATCTTTAATCATAAAGATCTCTACCGGTCTAAACCGATCCACTGCGTTAACACTACAATTACACGCAATCGATCGCGCTCTAACCTTTTTACCCGTAATCTGTAAACATTGTGTAAACATTGATACTCTGACACACACACTTGAAAAAAAAATGGATAAAGTTATTGTTTCTCCTGAATCAGAAGTTAACATTTTGGTACAGGTGTTATTGCCGCGTTTTCTATAATTTTGAAAAAAATATCTGTAGTAACGAAGTTACAACACGACGAAATATTGCGGTTCCTGAAAAGAAAAAAAAATCATCATAAGAAAAGAAGGCACAGATTTCGCAATGCAAAGCGATGGCGAAGACAAAATGTTTTCAGTTTTTTTTAAATGTCTGTAAACAGAGAAATATGGGTTAAACAACGAACCTCTGAGATAGTTTTGGCGCTGTACATGCGCATACATTATTTTCGATCCAATCGTACTAGTTTAAGCCGATCTCTGCGTTCACATTTAAAGTAAGATCGGTTTACTTTAGACCGACTCAAACTATACTACCTCTTTTTGGTGTTTTAGTTTAGACCGATTGAAGACAGATTCAAAGCGTTCACATTGGCCCTTAAATCGATCTAAAGTGAACCGGTCTAGTTTAAATCGATAAAAATGTCCTAGTGTGAACGGGGTCTAAGACACCTGTTTCTAGTTGAAGACTAAAAATGCGGTCTTGATTTAACTATGGTGTTTTTGTCGTTTGGTTGCTGTCAAATTGAAGTATATCCCACATCTCCTATAGTATGTGCTTTAAAATCTATGTATACGAATTCATAATTGAAAGGGTTATTTGCATGAGCATAGATCAATTCCATGAATATACTAATATATTAATCGGTGTGAGTTGTACCACATACTTATATATGAACATCATTAATTTCGATCTAAAAAAGTCCCTATAAAGAAATAAATATTTAAATAAACCATGTCGACCGTATGTTACCGCAAACAAGACAGCTGATTGGATAATTGAGATAGATTGTTACGCCTATATTGATACTTGATGTACCAGCAGACACCTGTCAGTAAAAACAAAAATGCAGGCGTGGATATATTAGAGATTTATTTGTGTATTCGATATTTGAAAAATAAGTTAGGTAATCACTTTTCGTTTTCCCCTTTTCAGGTGAATTTATATAACTGTTTTTACACTTTTTTATTCAACAGAAAGGTATTCAAATATGAGCGTTACCACAAGATTTTTTTTTTATAGCAAATTGTGTTTTCCGGAACGTCCTACCTCTGAAAAAGTTGAATCTCACAAGTTTTATCTACCATGTACATAAAGGACCACTATTAAATTTTATATGTAAATTGTAAAAGATTAAGAATATTTTTTATATCTGTACTAAATAATTTTCTGAAATAAAATAAAGCATATTTCTCTCTGCCTAAATGCAACCGTGAGCACATTTTCATACTATTCTTTATCTATTTGCAAAAGACGAAGAATTCTCCTTAAACTGTAAATTATTAAACAGACAGACACACTTTAAAAGACAAAATACAAGCGTTTATTACCATCCACACTCTAAAAATTGTGTTTAGAGCCTAAACACTTTCCTAAACACATTTGTGAAACCGATTTTTGACATGTTTAATATTTAATGTGTTAACAGCCTAAACGTGTCAAGCTATAAAGTGCTTAGACTGTAAACATGTTTAGATGTAAAGTGTTTAGACTAGAAACATGTTTTGCTAAAATGTGCTTAGACTGTAAACATGTTTAGTTGTAAAGTGTTGTATCTGGAAACATGTTTAGTTCTGAAGTGTTTTGTCAGGAAACATGTTTAGCTGTGAAGTGTTTTGAATGTAAACATGTTTAGACCATAAAGGGTCGTGAAGAAACATGTTTATCGTTTTAGTACGATAAGCCGTTACTTCATTAGACCCCAAATAAACTAATACTCCGGAAGGGTAGACTGTAAAACGTATGATAGCTTTCAATACTACATGTGTTCATACCATCACAAAAGGAGCCAAACGCATCAAACTAAGAAACTTGAATTTCCAATTCAAATTGATTGTGACTAATACCTTTTCAATCTGAATGAGTATTTTCTTTAATTCAATTGTCAACATTCGACTATTGCATTTTTTCTTCATTTCAAAGATTCATTAAACAGTCTAGAACTTTTGAAATGAAATTATTATAATACTTATTCTAGGATTAAAAACAAAATTACAAGATATGAAACAAAGGAATTTATGTAATTGTTTATTTCTAGTTAATCATTGAACACAATCAAATATTAACTCATAAAATCATAAATTCATAGCAACGTACATATACATAATATTGACCAATCAAAACAATTTGAAAATGTCCTGTTTTCATTTTACAAGTCAATAAGAGCTTCTCCTTTCTTAGTACCCAACTGCTGGTCACTGGCCTGAAAGATAGAAAAATATTGATAAGCAACTAAGTAGAATTAATCTAAAAATATAAATATACGAACTACTACACCAAAAAGTAAATGCATGATTTAAGATCCAGATAACAACATTAGAACACTGGTATAAAAGCATAAATGTACTGCTGAGTCAATTGATATTTTTAATATAAAACTTCTTTTCATGCTTAATATCATTCATTTGATCAAATATATATTGACATTTTTAAAATCAAATACACTTCGGATTCTTACCTAGCAATATAGTTGCTACTGTGCATTATCTCCTCTTTTAGCATGTCAAGACAAATGATTTTCTCTGCACTTCTCTCATCTAGAATAAAACAATACATATCAATAAAAATATAAGAAAGCACAACGGCTTATAACTATTGAAGAAAAACAAGCATTTTTTTATTTATGTTGAGCAAATGTTGATTGTGCATTTAGAAAGTGCTTACTAAAACAATGAACTCGATATGACACTGGTTTTGCGAATGATGCACTCGGCAGATTCCGCTTCCCTTCATGTTCCATTATAATCTGCCGAGGAGTACCAAATGAAAATTGTCCTCATGAACTCCTTTCAAAGAACATATATATATATAATACATTTGTAAGTGCTAGCTTGCATGATAGAACATTAAACAACTCTTATCTTTACACAAGATAGTTTGAACACTAAAATCTCTTACAAGCACTTGTTTCATGGGATGGTTCCCCCTTTTTCTTCTCCTGCATTGACTATACGGTAGTGTACTTGTACATAATACTTATAACTGTCAATAATCATTTAAAATTGGCAGTACAAAATAAGAATCAGTATAATTATAACTCCTTACCTTTCTGAAACAGTTAAGTTACGGTCAGTTATGGTCAGAAGTAAACAGCGTGGCCTTTGACTTCGGGTTCTTTGTTTCTTCTTCCCGCTCAAAAATTAGCACGTGGTATGCATGCCGTCTTCGGCCTAAATGTGTTGTAATTCTAAACGTGTTTAGGAAAGTGTCTAAATATCGAAAGTGCTTAGAATTTAAACACGTTTAGCTTCATATACTTGACGATGTAGCTAAACATGTTTAGCACAACAACATGTTTATTGCAAAGTGCTGAGAGCCAAAACATGTTTAGTGCGAAGTGCTGAGAGCCAAAACATATTTAGCTTTTAATGCTTAGAAATTAAACACTTTCCTAAGCACATAAGTCTTGCAACACGTTTAAATTCTAAGCACTATTTTTACAGTGCAAAGAAATAAGTTTCTATAAAGTAACCAATCCTTAATTCACAACCGTCAAAACTCTGAACACATTTTTGATATTTATCCAAGAGATTATAAACTTCAAACCAAGTGGAAAAAAGAAAAAAAAATACGTTTTTAATTTTTTGGGGTAGACGAGTAGCAAATTGAATCAGGAAGTGTTATTGGAAAATATTTAAGATATATGATGATTTTTGTAAGCAACGTGGCAAAAACACGCATATAGAGTTACGTAGGTGACTTTTCCTCGAGTGAATGTCGTGTTAGCAATATGAATAATGGATTCAATTTTATCGGGAATTCTTTATTAAAATAGTCTTTGTCTCACAACGGATAATACTTTAGTTATCATGGTTATTTGACTAACGATGTTAAAAAAAAGACAGAACGAATTTAATATCATCTTTCTCTTTTTTATAGTGTAATTATAAGTATGTTTTAACTGGCAAGAAATTATTCTGTAAATTTCTGTTATTGAATATCAAGAAAAAAAAATAAAATCCCGAAATTGATTTGAAACTTTGATGATCAACAGTTTTCCTGGGAAAATGTTCACATCCCTTGGGGATAATTAGTGTACATGTACGTCCAGTTGCATTTATATTACATGCATGTCAGAACAATTGTGATGATGACGAATTTCTTCCTTTATTCGAGAACAATACGTCCATATAGACTTCGATGAACCAAAGCAATCTGTATTTAAATCTCTTCTTCTTCTTCTTCTTCTTCTTCTTCTTCTTCTTCTTCTTCTTCTTCTTCTTCTTCTTCTTCTTCTTCTTCTTCTTCTTCTTCTTCTTCTTCTTCTTCTTCTTCTTCTTCTTCTTCTTCTTCTTCTTCTTCTTCTTCGATGAACCAAAGCAATCTGTATTTAAATCTCTTCTTCTTCTTCTTCTTCTTCTTCTTCTTCTTCTTCTTCTTCTTCTTCTTCTTCTTCTTCTTCTTCTTCTTCTTCTTCTTCTTCTTCTTCTTCTTCTTCTTCTTCTTCTTCTTCTTCTTCTTCTTCTTCTTCTTCTTCTTCTTCTTCTTCTTCTTCTTCTTCTTCTTCTTCTTCTTCTTTTCTTATGTATACATGTATCTATACTATTAAACGAGAAGACCTCATTTTGTGTGTCGCTTCTCTTCTTGCCACAATAAATTAATCAACACGCCTCTACTCTGTGTCGTATAGGTACAGTGCATAGTCGCATTTGTCATCCATTCATATGATTATTCAGATTGAGTTATTTTGGGAGAAAAACGAGAAAAAGATGTCAGACCACCAATTACTCCCTCCAATTTAGAACGTAATATGTAAAAGTAGCCCTACTCTGACACAAAATAGTGCTTTTGATGTCCTTGTTTACTTAAACTAACCAACAAATTTGCAGAAATGAAACTTTTGGTGAAAGAGAAATATATTTCTAGATCATTTTGAGCCAAAATTTACTTGTCTATGAGTTTGCATTAAAAATTGAGGATTAATGTGCTCCATAGTATACTAATTCTAGATTTCCAGAAAACCAGTTTTTTTTTGATTACCTCTGTTTTGAAAATTGGCATGTAGAAAGCTGATACATGTACAATTAAGGATATACCTGGTTTCTATGAAGTTAAACTTAAGGTAAAATATTTAGAAAGCTGTGAAAATTGTCCGAAATTTTAAGTCAGATTAGACTTCCGGTTTGCGTTTTTCTGTATACTTTGAACATATATGTATACTATGAATAAAGTGTATTTTCAAGTTAACTATCCACGGCGGTCACAGAGTTTACTAAATAGAGAGGATCAGCTGTATACTATATCAATGACCACCATGGATCGATTAGTAAACTTACTATAGAATTGAAAGTAAATACACTTTTTTTATATAGTAATGAATGTTCATAATATACAAATTTTAAAGCGCTAAAATTATTCATGTGAACTTTTTATACCGGATCCAGAACATTTTGTAAGGGGGGCTGACTGACCAAAAGGGGGGGGGGGGGGCTGCTCCAGTCAATCAATTTTATCACACGAAAGAGGGCGGGTTCCAAGCCCCCCACCCCTGATTCCGCCTATGCAAAATTCATTGATTACAAAAAAAGAGAAGAAAATGTGGTATGATTGCCATTTTTAGATAACTCTCCAAAAGAGACCAAAATGACACAGAAATTAACAACTATAGGTCACCGTACGTCCTTCAACAACGAGCAAAACCCATACCGCATACTCAGCTTTAAAAGGCCCCGAAATGACAATGTAAAACAAATCAATCGAGAAAACTAGCAGCCTTATTTATGTACAAAAAAAAAAAGTCCGAAAAACAAATATGTAACACATAAACAAACGACAACCACTGAATTACAGGCTCCTTTCTTAAATGTTCATAATATACTAAATGTATGTTCATACTGAAATGGATAGAAAACCAAAAATTGGGAATTTTGGAAATAAAGGAGGAGGGATTAAAAAAATACATTTCCTGTCCCCAATAACCTATGATACTTTTGCTGAAATGCTCCAGTCATTCAATATTTTATAAAATTCTTCCAACAACACTTTACATACCGTTTAAACTACGCTCTGAATGCCCGCGATTTCGCGGGTGTGTTCTAGTATATTTTAAATTGCGCTTTAGTTCGATAACCGTTATATCCAGGGGACAGTAACAAGAAACTTCTCTAAAGTTCTCGTATTTCATAGATTACGATAACACAAAGAGTGCGGAAATAATCTTTTAATAGTGTAACCCAAATCATTCTTTCCTCGCCTTTTTCTTTCCCTTAACAACGCTTAAGAATATCCCTAAAGTGGTCTCATTCTAAGCACACTTACTAACTTTACGTCCTGGCCGTCAACTTTTTTTTTTATTTGAGTTAGTCATTGCCAAATAAAAATCTCTCTTGCGTTTTGAAGTAACAGGATGTTTTGCTTACATAGCCAGCTAAATTATTGATTCTGATAAAGTTACAAATGTGGTAAATTTAAGACAAAAAATAATATAATGGTTCAGTGCGAAAGACCACTTAAACCAAGTTTTAAACAAGAAGAAATATCCTCATATACCCACAACCGAGAAATTTGATATGAACAGTTTATGTCCGGTGCATTTTCATGGTTATCTATCTATAAATAAAGGAAAGATTCTATTCATTTTCATAATCCCGAACGACGATGTTTTATAGTTGTGGGGGAAATTTGAGGATCATAGAAAATTAAAAAGATGTGGTATGATTGCCAATAAGACAATTCTCTACCAGAGAACACATGACGTAGAATTTAACAACTTTCGATAACCGTACGGTCTTCAACAATGAGCAAAACCATACCTTATAGTAAGCTATAATAGTAGGCCGCGAATTGAAAAATGTGAAACAATTCAAACGAGAAAACTAACGGCCTAATTTAAGTACAAAACAATAAAACGAATCAAAGAGCTGAAAGCTCTGAGGGAAAAGACGGCCGATGATTTTTTATTATTTTTGTATCAAATGATGGTTGTAAAGACATTTCATCTTTTATTCTTATATGAATCATGGTATTAACAAATTTGTAAACTTTGCAAAGCAGTGGCGGATCCAGAACTTTTTCTAAGGGGGGTGGGGGGTTGCTCCAGTGATTCCCTATATAATCAACCAAATTTTTCCCATGAAAGGGGGGGGGGGGCACTGGATCCACCTATGCAAAGTGTCAGTCAATGAACCATAATCATGAAAATGGCATGGGGCTAATAAACATCCATGAAAATGAGACTTGTAGATGCCTCATTAAATTTGCATACCAAAGATCATTGAGTTAACATGAGCAGTTCCATTTAAAGTGATCTAATCACACAATAACAACATTATATTAACTATGCAAATGTTTAAGTCAAAATACTATGATTTAGAGGGCAAGGCCTATTTTCTCCATGACCATTAACATTGACATATCACAAACAGTTCCCTTTTTGAACTGACTTGATTACTAACTTGTCCGAGGAAATTAAGCTATAGTATCAAAGAGAATTGATCATTTAGGGCCTAATATTCTCTACGGGAAGGAGATGTGTTCATGCTATTACATTAGCATACCAAATGTCAGTTTTCCAATAACTGACCTAATTAAAAACTAATACCGCTGTACTAAGTGACCTTTTACTATCAGTTCTCCATAAATTGACCTAATCACAAACTAATACCTGTGTACTATGTGACCTTTCACTATCAGTCCTCCATTAACTGACCTAATCACAAACTAATACTGCTATACTTAGTGATCTTCTACTATCAGTTGTCCATTAACTGAGCTAATCACAAACTAATAGCTCTGTACTAAGTGACCTTTTACTATCAGTTCTCCATAAATTGACCTAATCACTAACTGATACCCGTGTACTAAGTGACCTTTTACTATCAGTTCTCCATTAACTGACCTAATCACAAACTAATACCACTGTACTTAGTGATCTTCTACTATCAGTTGTCCATTAACTGACCTAATCACAAACTAATAGCTCTGTACTAAGTTACCTTTTACTATCAGTTCTCAATTAACTGACCTAATCACCAACTAATACTGCTGTACTAAGTGACTTTCTACTATCAGTTATCCATTAACTGACCTAATCACAAACTAATACCTCTGTACTAAGTGACCTTCTAATATCAGTTCTTCTATTACTGACCTCATCGCAAACTTTTACCTCTGTACTAAGTTACTTTCTAATATCAGTTTTCCATTAAGCAACCTGAACACTAAATAATAGTTCTGTACTAAGCAAAAGTTGCACAGTAAATATACCATGACTGAGGGGGCCAGGCCATATCCAAGTAATCTTCATGGAGGTGTAATGCAAAAAGAATATAATTGCATACCAAGTGTCATTGGCCTGTAACTTGTTATTCAACATTTACTAGGTCTGAATACAAACTAATAACTTTGCTGATGCTGCTGTTACTAGCAATAGCAAACGCATGTCTTGATTTTTGATTTGTCTGAAATAAACAGCATACCGGTGTCTTGCTTTTGTTTGTGTCAAGTTTGAAAAAAGATATGAATGAATCATATTTTTCTGTTGATATGCATATCTATATAGAGTGTCTTTATTATATACGAGTCAAAAATTATGCTGTGTTGTTTCAGAGGATTTGCAAGAACAAGAATTGGAGACATTATACATTACAACACTTGTATGAGAATATTAACTTTATTACAATATGGTTTTAAAATATAGGGGTTCATATGATTTCATTTTTTATTTTGTTTTGAAGTATGTTTATTTGGTTTATTCAGCATATCAGTTCATATATAGAGTTGATATCATTTGATGTGTGTATTGTTGGTGAAAATTTCAAGTAGCACTTTTACTGTCAATTTTAGGTTTGATATAGATTTCAAGATTGCCTGATATTCTTATATAAAACAAATATAAAAACTAAAGATATTGAAACATTTATTGTATTTAAATAAACCAATCAGTATCAATTACAAGATTTGTAAGAACTCAAAAGTGAATATTTTTAAGGATTTCATGAATCAAAGTTATTATTGTAGTTTTATTTACAATACATGCATAGATATGTTATATTTGCTTCTAACAGTTTGTTTAAACATCAAGTAAGTGTATATGATTTGGTATAGAAACCATATTATTCATTTACAGAGTCATCAGAGACGGAACATTTTTAAATGATAATATTTCATATTTTCCATCAGCTATTGCAGCTGGTCTCTTTATGTTTTGATTAAAGACTTTGCAATATAATAATGAATACTTCACAATATGTCTATCATGTTTTGTCAAGAGATTTGCTGTAAATATGAATGCTGGAGAGAGAAGTTGAAGTTTTCTTTTTTTATTTAGCCTTCTGATATTAATGGTTGTATGTTTTTCTATTTTTGATTGTAATATCACTAGAAAGTTGTGTTGGCTGTGGTTATACTTGGTAGACAGAGCACAAATATTCCTGGGTTTAAGCTATCAACATAAGAACGTTATAATAATTGATTTAAAACATTTCTGGTCTTTTCAATTTAGCACTGAGTATATAATCAGAAGTTAACTTTGAATCATTTATTGTAGACTTAGAGATAAACTGAAAATGAATAGTTATAGTTTTTTTGCTCCATTGCATTATTTAAGTTCAGTTGAGACATGAGTTTAGAGAATTGCACCAATAAATATACATTATGTACAAAAGCACCTTAATACTATTATTTTATACTATTGCACCATCATTATATACATTTCAACATCAACAAGTTATATTATATCATTAATAAAATTTCAAAAAATACAACAATACATTTAAAATAATGTATCAAAAGATCACATTAATTGGATGGAATGTTGTTAAAAGTGTAGCACCATAATACAACTATGCTATTATATGTAAAGTAACTGGTTTATAAGTTAGGATAAGGGTATAAATCACTTATCTTTTTAACAAGTAATGACTGATTAAACAACTCAACAAGTTATCATGCACCATTTACAAAATTTCATACTGTATAAAAAAGTCATAATAAATAATATAATAAAAAGAGATCACATGAAAAAAATGGAAGATTCATTACTAAACATGGTAGAAAATAATTTATATAATGAGATCATATAACATGGACGGGAGCTTTGCATACTAATTGCTTTATTGTATTTATTATAAATATTATCATACGTAGATGAAATTTATCAAATTTTGTAATGAATATGCCCTTCATAGATATGAACCATTAATTTTAAGAAGATGCACCCATTTCAATTCACTGAATGATACTTAAATATATACATTGCATAAGCTATCACATTATGTACATCAAAAATTTGTTGTATAACTTTTTGTTTACTTTTGTGAACGAGACAAATGTCATGGAGTGTTCTCATTCAAATTGATATGAAACTATATCATGGTGAAAATGATGATTTGCATTTTGAAATATCATATCAAAAAATTGTGAATACATGAGTAGAATTGACATATATATATATATATATATATATATAAAACTTAAGTTCCTGAGTATGAATGTAAACAATTCATGTGATAATTCAGGCTTTTGATTTGAGGTAGCATTTTCAGATCTTCATACATAACAATGTCTTTTTGAACATTATGAATGCACATCATATCTTTATAACATATATATATTTGGCAACACATGGATATAGATTGTATATCAAAACTTAACAATTGGCACGTAATTATTAACATCTGCTTTCAACAAACTAGACAACAATTCATATAATTTACATCAGAGAATATTTAACCAACAATCTGAAGATTATGTGCACTTAATATTTATAAACTTTGTAAGCACTCAAATTGACATAAAAAATTAATTTGATTGAGAAGAAATAATTAAGCAACAAATTGTGATGAGATAAAAATTTCTATAATGTAAAAAAGCAAATTTTCAAAAAGGTATTGTCTTTATTTATAATGATAAATTTGTCTTTATAGTGATTTGAGATACATATGATAATTGAAAATAAATCTAGGTTAATGTTGATTTAAAGTTTAGCAACATTTTAATACAGTAATTTGGCAATAAAATTCATTTTGTTTGGAATTTCAAGTCTGTCTAAAAATTTATAGTCATTTATAATCTGATGTTATTTTCATTCAAGTTATATGTCAATGGATACAGATGAAACTGTATTGTTTGTTGATACAACTATGTGTGCAGTGAAAGGAATCATTCCTTCAATAACAGCTTCTATTTCTTCATCTTCTGCAACTATATCTTGTAGAGCTGCAATAGGGCATTTGTAATCTGAGAAAATATCTCCTTCATGTTTGCAGACCAGAAAGAAAGTGTCATCCTCTTTGTAGAAACCATCTACGGTTACACTGTGCTGTTCTGATACAAACTACAAAATAAATGATTTAAATTAGATATTCATTTTATATCTTGTGCATCTTTTGCTTGGCAAGTTATTTTATTAGACTTTTAATTTCACATGTTTCTACAGATGAAGCCAACATAAGATATGTTGTAATTTCAAACGTATTGGTGTGTATGTATATATTATGACTTGAAAGAGGGACGCATGTAAACATGTGTTTCAGGTAATACAGCACATCAATATTAATTTCAAAATCTTTATCACTAGAATCTTTGTATCTCTGGCGACCTGTACTGTGCATGTTAATCAATTGTTCAAAGAAAGGAAATACATATGAATTATAGTATTTTTCATCATACATCCCAGTATTTTATTTTAACTTTTTGGAACTTTAGTTATTAGCAAATAATATGGTATGAAGTCCAGTTACTTCTTAACCGATATTTCAACGCATGTCTATAATGGTATTTGAGTTTGGTTGAATTATTGATTTATCATCTATTTGTAATGTTAAGAATGTTGTTTTGATTTTGCAATATCAGTCCTTTTAAAATATATAAACAATGCATATTTTATCTTGCAATAATATTGGACTAAGTTTTTTTTGTGATCTACGTATGGTCCAAAGATACATGCAAGTGGGGCATACAGGTACTGTACAGACATTTTTGTTTAAGTTTTGATTGCATTTTAAATTATTGAACATTTACCTCAAGAGTGCTTTGTGGTATTGTCTGAAGGCTTATTTCTCCTTTGTGCAAATTTAGTTTAAGAAATGTCACTTTGACTGTTTTTCCCACTTCTATTGTGTTTTCAGCCAATTGCCTCCACAAACTGATCTTTACTTCAGCTGTGGAGTCTTTCACATATATCTGCCGAAGTTTGATTGTCTCCTGCGTCCTCTGTGTTACTCTCTCTACTATGGCATCAACCTATATAAATTGATCATTGATTACATTATGTTTGGAAAATGACAATCAGATTTATTAATATGCAGACGACAATGCCAACGTGATAGCAATGTACGACGAAATTTTTTTCAAATTTTGCAGTCGAATTAAAATGTATTTTTTCTTTGCATTATTTTACCATTTTTTATGCAGATATGTTGTATTATCTTCTTATTTTTCTCTCTTTTTATGTGATTTAACAAATATGGCAGTTCATTGAATCCTGTGTTTTGACCTGGAAGTTTACCGATTATCACTTTATAGTATAACTAATAGTTTATATAAATTAGATTTCTTATATATATATACATGTATATGGGAGTGCTGATGTTTGTATGCTTATTTTTTATCCAACTACTGCAAGTCTGACATTTGTCTCTTTCATTGTGTAAGAGTAGCTGTACACTGAGGTATTCTTAGGTTCATTTTTATATAGATATATGCTTTTTTATTTTCTATGTTACATGTATTAACAAATAATATTATCATATGTTACAAGACATACTTACTCTCATTACTTTGCCTTTTATAGAGACAAATTGATCTGGAGTGGTCTTTTTTGCTAATTCAATAGGCACTACTGCTGGAGGTGCTGGTGGTTTAGCCAATTCAACAGCCAGAGTTTTGTATTCCTCTGCTACATCTCCAACTCCACCAGTGACGGATACCTTGGTTGCTGAAGTAATGATTATCATCTGATCTCTATAGATATAGTTCCTAATCATTAGTGTTGAGTTTGGTTTGATGGTGTTCAACTTGGCCATATCAAAACACTGGCCCTTGATAGCACCAGTCTGGTCAGCAAAGCCTATTGTGGTGTTAGATTTTGTTTGGCCATCTCTTATGTAAGTGTTGGTGGCTCCTACATGTACAGTCTGGACTTTTATAGGAACTCTGTATGGGGAATTTGATGATTGTTCCTTTAGTTTGGCAATTGTGAACATTTTCTGGAAAAGAAAAATTGATTTGTTAGCAAAAACAATGAACTATTATATGCAATAAGATAATTATCAAGTAACATGACAGTAAAACATAAGAAGACAAGTCAATTTTGATATAGCAATAAGGAAATGCATGAATGATGTCTTATATTTATCATCTACTTTTCATACACCCTTGACTATATATAGGGATATATAATTTGGATAAATAATGGTAACTTACCAAAATATACAGCCTGATTTAAATCAGACAGGAACAGTTTCAGAACTGGCCATATTTTGGCCAGTTATACCAAGACAATTTTGTATATTGGATCTAGTATTATGTTACTTATAATACCACTTAGAAATTATATACAAAAGAAGTTTTTTTTTATTTATCGTTGCATCCTTGTGTTTCATTATCTTTAATCTTTTTCATAAACAATCTTTTCATCAGTATCTATCGAGCAATTTCACAACAAGTAATGCACACTGGATCAATAATTACAAATTCCTGTTAGCAATGTTTATTTGTTGATGTTTCAAGGAACAAATCAGATAGGTTTTTGTTTTCTAATAATTGATTAAATGCAAGGAATTTTGTTATATTATGGGAACTTTATTAATTACCAATGAACTAGGTTGCAATGTGTTATCGTTTTGTGTCAATTAAATAATTGAATTTGTATTATTTAAGACAATTTTGAAGTACATGTAAAAAGTTCTGATTTGATTGGAAACTGGAGATGAGATTGTATAGGATATAACAACTATTCATAAACTTTTTGAGTGATCCTTAGATGAGAAATGTTCCTAATAATTCAAGAATAGAAAATAATATAAACAATTACATTTAACAACTTAGAAATAACAGTGTTTTAATTGCTTGATGACTTCAAAAATTTGAGTACATTATGATTACATGTATATCATCAGCGAGCATGTGTTTTTGTCAACTTTGAATTCAATGAAGTAAATCAAACACTACACTTGGGAACACATTATTACATTGGTAAACATATGAAAATTGGTTTATGATCTGAATAATAACATTCCAAAACACCTGACTTAGCATTGTTATCAATGAAGTTCACAAAGATTAAATCCAATGCAGTATTGTAATCTGTAGTGACTTCTTCAATGAGCTGATTGAATCCATAGGTTTTCATTAAATTTATCAGGGAGCAGTTATTTTGAATGTCAACATTGAAGTCTCCCATTAGAATTGTTTTCTCTTCAATTAAGGAAGAAACAGACTGCATCATAATACTGAAGTTGTTCAGAGTTGAAACTTTTGGAGGACAGTACAAGAATATTACTCGCACTCTTGTATTTTGTTTAACAATTACAGCAGATGTGATTTCAATGCCTCCAGGTCTTCCTTTATAAGTACTTGATAATTGATGCTTTGAATAAACAACACTGCCATGATGGGGTCTAATCAAGGAGTTACTAACAGAATCATGTCTGTATAGTGTGGCAAAACCTGTTATAGCAACACAAGAATCAGCCTCTTCTTGTTTTAACCGAGATTCAGTTATGCCAATTAAGTCACAGGAACTCAAGTAACTCTCCTCTTTTACATCTTTGATATGTAAGTGCAAAGATCGTACATTATGGCAAAGTATGTTTAACCAAGTCTGTGGATCTGGAAGTTCAATTACAGAGTTTAACACCTTGGTTGTTGAACGCATTCTGTCCATTTCAACTGTTACATCAATGCTAACAGAAATCTTATCTTCTGAGAGATGCAGTATATGCAATCCTTCAAGACTTCGAACTCGGCTAAATGCTACATAGTGCATGTGATCATTTTTCCTCCTTCCCAAATGGGCGACTAAATTGTTTACAGTTGATCCTTGTGATTTATGAATGGTTTTGGCAGCAGCCAAGCGTATAGGAAACTGACGACGAAGTATTTGATATGACTGATTGTTGTTTATAAGGAATTTCCTTGTAACTTCAAATATAGGTGTCCATGTTTTGTCAATTTGGTCATTTCTCAAGTATTGAAACTGACGTCTCTGGTCTTTTCCTATGCCCATGTCATCAAACAACACCCATATAATACTACATCTATTTGAATTTACAATTCTATAGTCCAATAACATAACCTTTCCTGCAGCTCCATTGGTTAAACCATCTTCAATATTTATATTCAAATTAATTTCAATCTGCAGGCCTTCAGCAATTTTCAAGTTTTTGTACAAACCCATTGTTTTACTAGGATCATTTGGTACTCTCTTCAGAGCATCATCATGTAATGTTTCTGATAAGTCACCTGTCACTGAATCTATACATTCAATTGTGTCACTTTTTGAACTAGTTTGTGAGAAAACATACTCATTGAATGTGTCAACTTCTGCGCAAGTAGTAAATAGATGTGGCATAGAAGATAAACTACCAGTTTCTGTTTCAACTAATCTAGATTTTAGAGTATCTATATCTGAATGTGTATGGTGACCTTCTCTTAACCTGTTAAGTAATTCAGCAAACTCAAGATCTCCTTTTTGGCGCATTATTGTTTTCAATTCATACAAACTAAAGTTATCTTGCCATAAATTTGCTGCCAAATCTCCATATTCTGTTGCAGTGTTGTGAAATATCCAACTGTCCATCACTGGTTTCAACTGATACAAGTCACCAACAGCAATTATACTAACTCCACCGAACTGTCGATTGTATCCCATTATTTCCTGAAGCCTACCATTAATGAAATTAAACATCTTACAACCTACCATAGATATTTCATCAATTATAACCACTTTAAGATTTTTATATTTCAATCTGTAGGTATTGAGCTGTTCCATAGCTAAAGGTTTGTATGAAAACCCTCTGCTGACAGGTATACAAAAGGTTGAATGTATAGTATTACCACCAATGTTGTGAGCAGCTTTGCCTGTTGGAGCACATAGAAGAACTTTAACATCATCTGGATTAGAACCTGGAGCCATGTTCAAAATTCTTAGAAGGCCCTGATAAATTGCTCTTATCAAAACTGATTTTCCAACACCTGCACCACCTGACAAAAAGTTGTACACCGGTTCATCTTTGGTTTTAAACCAATGCAAAACATGGTAGAAGTACCTTTTTTGTTCATCGTTTAAATTCCTTACTAATTCCCTATAGTCATTTTCGGGCATTTTCATCAAACAGTCATCATCACCTATTTGTTTTCTTGTTATACCTATATCAAGGCCGACATCATATTGTTCAGGTCTCCCAGGATCAAAACAGCCATACTTTTCTGATAAAGTTAAACCTTTAGATCTATCATTTTCTTCTGCATGCAAATTTTCAGGCATAAACTCTGTATTCATATTGTCATCAAAATTATTCTGATCTCCATTATAACTTTCAACCTGCTCAATCAAGCCTCGGTTTCTCTCATATAGTTTTTTCTGTTTTTCAATACATACTGAATTCTGAGCATACAATTGTTTGAGTAAACTGTACGAATCAGGGATGTCTCTCTCTTCATTTACCCATGGATGGAATAACATTATCAATTCACGGTAATAGTTCTCAGTGTTATGATCTTTATTGAATCTAACATACTTCAGTATTTTTTGAGTCTTGCGTTTTTTCAGTATTCCACCATCTGACATACAGATCTCCTTGTCAGGGCAACTTTGCATGTGATCAAACGAATCTAGCAAGACTAAAGGTTCTTCCTCCTGTGGATCTTCTACATTTTCATGTTGGGGGTCATCTTCCAAACAGTCATTGTCATCTACCTCTGGTAATTCTGACAATGCATTCAGTTTATCAGATTTGCATGGCTTGTTCTTTTTAGGATAAGATACATCATACCAGGAGGCAAAATCTGCCAGGCATAACTTTAGCAGTTCCTTTGGTCGTCGCTGGTATCTTTTAACAACATTGTCTGCTTCAACATTTGTTGAGGTACTAGACATTTCTTCAAGTTTAGCAAGAGATTTCAACAGAGTTATACGCTCGCTAGGAGGACCAGTGTTAAGAAATAAAAAACTACGGGATGATCTTCGCATGGGCAATTGTAAAACAAAGTAAGCTGCTTCCTGGGCACTAACTTCAACATGTGTTAAGAACTGATTTGAAATATGACGCATTTGGTGTTTCAAGTCCATATTGTTTTCTTTAGCTTCTTGGGAAGCCCTGTACATTAAATTGGACATCCCTCTTTGACCTTTACTGATGTATGAGACTATGTATGAAGCACAAGAATATGGATCAAGTACAAACTGTACATCTATATTGGCTTGCCAGCATTTCAACATAATTGAATTGTAGGAATTTATTCTTATTTCTGAAGGGTTCCTTTTCAGAAATAATTTAGCTCTTTTCAAAGAAGACCTTACTGCATTACAATATTCCTCATTAGTCAATTTCAACTCATCCAAGAACTCTTCGAAAGATATTTCACTGCCATATTTCATCTCATCAAGTTTATCTAATATTTTATTACAATTCTTTTTACATGTGGATATGAATTTAACGTCAGTTTCTGAATCTATAGGTTGCAAAAGAGTGGTCTTGCTCATAGGAGGAATTGGAAAATTGAATCGACAAACAGAATTACCTTTCTTTCTACATGTACGTGCATGTCGATGGGTTTGATAATTGATTAATTCAGTCATTGTCTCATCTTTTGCACAAGTAACATGCTTGTCTACAAATGATGTTATTTCTTCAGATGTTGCTTTTCCTAACTCAGGTCCATCAACAACCCAAACTACCATATGAATATGAGGTGAGCCCCTTTGCTGAAATTCAACCCGGTAAAAATAATCCTGTATCTTCCCAATTGGTTCTAAAGGACTCATCATTACACTGTGTAGGAATTTTTGTACTCTATAATCAAAATACCTAACACAAGTTACCGGATCTGAATTAATTAGATGGCACTTATCTTGCCAGGACATTTCATCAATATCTGATGTTGAATATTCTTTTTTGTTTACTAACTTTCCCAGGGTTATCAACAAATTTTTCCATTTAGTTTCTGCTGCTGAGAGTGAAACAAAGAAATGTGGAATCCCTAGTTGTCTTATCATACCAAACAAATCCTTCTTAGCAACTTCCCAGTAAGCAGTTGAACCTCTTATTTGTCTTAGGATTTGATAGCCTTCATTATGTTTAATTAAATTATCAACAGCTCCAGGAGCTAGTACGTCGTGAACAGTTATTTTCTTTCCCTGCAATTTGCATTTTCTGATGGCTAATTGAATTCGGTCTTGTATATATTTAATCTGTAGCTTTTTCATTTTGAAGAAAATATTTGGGATGGACATAGCAACTCTTCTATCTACATTACGCAGCTCCCACTTACTTATTGTACTGTAATGTAAAGGCACAAGCCTCAAATTGTTTGGCATTCGAGTTTCACCACAGTATATTGATGGAAAGGCTAAGAATTCACTGTTATAATCTTGGAATATGCCAAGGGGAGTATTTCCTTCACCAGGTGCAATATTTAAAACTTGTTTATATTGCCTAAATCCTATCGGATTGAGCATAGTGTCTAAATTGCCACTTGGTTGATTTTCATGATTCTGCTCTTCATCCCAACTATCGCAATCATCATTTGACAAATTATGTATACCAGTATCTGCCTCAGATGGAGGCATTTCACATGTTTCATTAGAACGACTTTCTAAGGACCAGTTTGAATCAATATGTATACCTTCAGATTTAAACAAATTCTTACTAGTTAGCAACTTAACTGCATCAATCACCCTATTAGGTCTGATCATTTCTTGAGCAACACTATGTTTGAATGATATCTTGCGTTTCAATTTTACAAACACTGTTTCATCATTATCTAAAGTGCGTGGTAATACTCTAACAGTTTTGTTAATATCTGCAGGTACATTAACAACATTACCTTTCATGCATAGCTGACCTCCCCTTGGTTGTTGACGTATTGACATGAATGGGATTCTTGGGGATATAAGTCTTTGCTCTAAGTTTGTCAAGCCAAGCAGTTCATTTGGTATAGGAGGAAATTTCATATTGTTACCAACAGAACATTCAGGTATTTTTCCAGACACCAAGTGTCGTTTACATGTGAGACATACCCATTCAATATTGTTTACTGATTTTATACCAGATTTGCACTTTTCAAGCAATTTAAAGCTACTTTTGACAGTACTCATGCGTACTACACCTTCTTTAAACCATGTTTGACTACAGGAGCTACAAACATACAAAGGACCCTCTAGTACTGACAAACTGAATTTTTTAACAATATCGTTTGTTAAAGCTTCCTCATCAAGCTTGCTTCGCTTTTGTGGAATAGAATGAGAGCTTGGTATGCGTTTTCTTTTTTTATCTAGTACATCTGAATGACAGGTAACTTGAACTGTTTGTTGTTCATTTGAACATTCTTTTTCAGATAATCTGACTTGGTTTCGGGCAAGAACATTGAAGCTGAAAACACAAAATTTTTTACCACGTGCATTAAGAGGGGTTTTAACCTCAACTCTAATCATTTCGTATACAATCTGTTCTAAATTTTGGCTGCTCAAAGAGCAGGCAAGATCACGTATGAAGCTGCACAGTGCAGATAAGTTTTCATATTTTGAAATATGGCAAGCTCCGTCTGGTATTGGAAGACCATTTCTGCAACGACTGTGGGGGTCAAACAAGTAATATTCATTATTTCTTTTTCTAACTGATATTGCTGAGTCACAGAAAATAAGTATTGCACTATATTTGGAATTACTAGAACTTAGGATAAGGTTGAAAGCAAATTCCAGAGCCATAGAAAAATTATTTTCATAAAAAATTGTTTTTGTCAATGTACCTCCATACGATACTTCTTTCATCAATACATATTTTTGTCCCAAGAAACTGAAGTGTTTAGGAATGTCGTTATACAACAAAAAGTCATGTGTTACACCACAATGTTGACGAACATATTTGTACATTTCATCCCCTATGTGCATTATTATTTTCAATTTTTCTTGTGTCCACAAGTGTAGAGGTTTTGTTTCAGACAATGCCGAGAACACTACACAATTAGCCATACATTGTCTTCCCCGTGATTCATTCCCAAAAACCTGATCACCTTGATGGTAATTGCCATATAAGAACAACATCTTCATTTAAATGGAGTTCAACTGCTTAAGTTAATATGCCTTTTAATGCCTGTAACCTTCTCTTAAAGCAAAACGAATGCACATTGTATTACTAAGAATTGTAAAATTGAAATTGTTTTCCAAGATTTATTCAATTTTTATCAAACAATCAATCAAAGTTCTTGTCTAAGCATTCTACTTGATTAAATAATTCTAGGATTAATATTTTGCCAACTTTGAATGATTTTTGTAAGAATTATCAAAATATTGAAATTGATTTCTAAGATTCATTTCTAGAAGTGTTGAGTTCTTGTATTACCACTAGTATTCAATCCAAGTTCAATGTTAAAAGTATTCACCTTGATTATATATTATTCTAGATACATGTACAACACATGTCATTCATGTCTGATTATTGTAAGAATTATCAAAATATTAAAATTGATTCCTGAGATTCATTTCTAGAAGTGTGGAGTTCTTGTATTATCACTAGTATTCAATCCAAGTTCAATGTTAAAAGTATTCACCTTGATTATATATTATTCTAGATACATGTACAACACATGTCATTCATGTCTGATTATTGTAAGAATTATCAAAATATTGAAATTGATTCCTGAGATTCATTTCTAGAAGTGTTGAGTTCTTGTATTATCACTAGTATTCATTCCAAGTTCAATGTTATAAGTATTCACCTTGATTATATATTATTCTAGATACATGTACAACAAGTGTCATTCATGCCTGGCCAACATATATAATATCTAAGAAACAAATAGAGACACTTGTGAAGACATTTCAAAAATTTTATAACAACATAGTTTCATTCCAGATAGGACCTACATGTTAATCAACCATGTCAAAATTCATACAAAAAGGAAACTGAACTTGATTTATTTTTTGATTATAAAAATGTTGAACCATTCAATGCGAGTTTATAGTGTATTTTCCTAACACCGACTGAATTGCAGGACATGAATACACTCGTAGCATAAATGGATGTAATAATCTTAATCTGAACAGAGCAGTACATGTACATATTCAAACCTATCAAAAAAGTTCACAATTGCAAAAAGGAAAACTCACTGAATCCAACAGTTAATAAACATGTTTATTTCCAATCAAGAGAAAATAAGAAACAAAACCCAAAATATTCTTCAATGAAACTGACAGGCAATAATGTATCTTTTAAATGTCTTCTTTTACGAGACTGTTTCAACACACAAAAAAAACAATATATTCTTAAATATTGAGAGACAAATTATGAGTCTGCTTTTACGAGACTGGGACCCCAACAAAGCTTGTGCGCATGCGTAGATGTAAAATATCAGCTGGCGACAAACTAAGCTGGAACTTATATATATAGCAATTCAGCTATCACAATACTAAAATATTCATTGACATGATAGGTAAAGAAATTCAGAGATTTTTTTTTTATATATAATCAACTGGATGAGAGGCAATAATCATTAATAATTTTGACCTAAATAATCATACTAAAAAATACCTGTTTGCGCATGCGTAGATCGAATATTTACGTAAACGAGTGTTAGGTCGCTTTTAAAGGCTGATAGTTATTTGAACTTCACAATAAAACGAGTGATGACACAGCTTTGTAATAGATATCGAATATTAATATTTTAGAAACATTGCAAGTAAAAATTAAGTAGCCAAAACAACGATGAAGTAACAGCTGTTCAATATTTACAAAATGGCGGACGGGGTCAATTTACTAATAAAGACTTTGCAAAGGCCACCTCGTATATATTTCTCCCTGAAATGAACAAATATGAAGTTTAACCTACTAAATTGACAAAAGTCTAACCATTAGATATTTATTAAATAATATACTTACGATATATCTTGTTTTTCTTTCTTTCTCAGCAGTCTTTGTCTTGCAGGTTTCAGCAGCTGGGTTATCTGTATACATACGCACCGCGTGGGTTTAGCCGTATTACTTTTTTTCGAATTTAAATAACTCGATAATCAAGAAAAAAAGCATTCGTTTTCCATTAAAATACCAAGATTACTATGGGGACGAAGTCCCCAATAACAGTAGAAAATTCAATAAAAAAAAAAAAAATCGGGAAAATTTCCCGAATTTTTCATTGTACTAATGAACTCAAAATCGTTCAATTTTTTTTATGTCATGTTTTGAAATCCCGGACCTGCGCAGAAATGTACAATGTACTTCCTTTTTCCGGTCTCGTTTGTATGAAACTTTGAGTAAAATATATACTTATATATCAGTCTAGTATAAAATAGGAAGGAACGCGCAATACCTATTTCATTTTTAATAATTCCTTATGATAGCGTTTCTTTGTTTACATTGCATATGACGTCATAATTTAAATAACGTCACAACTAAAATCCCTTACAACAGAACCAAAATCGGAAACGTTACGGTATTTCCGTTTCTTTTTTTTTAACAAATATTTAAGTTACAAAAAAATAATTCATACAGACTTCGTCCCCATTTACAGGTAATGCCTGCCTCATATTAAAATGATTAAAATTTAAATGAACTTTGAGTTGATCTGACGAGAGAAAATTACATTGTTCATGGACTATTTTGAGAAGCGACATGTTCAAATATGTGATTCGTCAACACGATTATCAATCGGCAAACTTCGGGTGACTCCGCCTCTACGGAGAGATCGACCGAGTTGTAACGAATAAGAATACAACGTCCTCTATGTCATAACATACAATCGGAACTACTCGGCCTTTCATATTGCAAAAGGAAATAAGTTAATGTATTGCATCGCGAGTTACGATTGTCATAACGTACTGCGAAGTGTGGAATTCCCAACTTGACGTCACATGAGATATTTTTAATTATACTGATTTTCCGGATTGTAAAATAAACGTAAATAAAAATAGTGAGAGCTCGAAATACTACAATTTTGCAAGCATCAGAAATGAAATCAGTTTAAAGACAGTCTGTTAATTTGTTTATCTAGTTAAAAGCAAATGAGTGTGAAATGTTGAGGGGGTTTCCTAAAAAGTTGCACAGAATGCATGACGTGAGGGAGTGATACAATGGCCAATCCCATTGGGATTAAGACGGCTTGAAGCCGTCTTTTCCCAAAAACAGATATGATATACAGCAACAAACGACAATCACTGAATTACATCTTCCGGACTTGGGACACGTAAGACAGTGTTTGAAATTTTTTGAACAATTTGAGGATAGGTATATATATAGATCTTATTTTATAGTTTTTTGGGGAAATTTGAGGATCTGTATATATGAGACAAGTGTTTAAAACAATATTTTAGCGTCTAAAATGGTCTCTTTAGTGGAGTATCAGGAAAAAAAGGGCTGGATATAATTATAGGGGTAAACAAGGAAAAAAACAATTTTCTAAATGAAATCATTCTTCTAATAGTACAAATTAAACGATTACAGATTCAAATTTCCCAAAATTTGAAATCGGGCGGGTGTTTAGGCTGGGAGAAAGGGGGAGAGGATAAAGCCATAAATCATTTATGCTCGCTCTGTCTAACCGATAGTTCTTGCAATAAGTTTTCCATCCGTCACAAATTCAACAGGATATCAGCGGTCGCGGAATAAGCGTCTTAAAAAGCGATCAGGATTTCTTCGTCTGGTTGTCTTCATATACATGTAAAACAAGCGCCATTTTCATTCTAAGAGTAGTTTGGGGTGGGTAAAACCACACTTACATTTAAACGAGTTAGGTAAAAATCGTGTTACGCTCGTAAATTCTTGAGTTTATGAAAAGGGTTCTTACTAAAGGACAAAAAAAATAAATGTTTTTGAGTTACCCGATTTGAAAAGTTTATGATAAGGGTATGCAAAGAATTCCCTTAGATCCGTAAGAATTTCGAAAGTCTTATAAGGGCTGTCAATCATTCTAAGATTGATATAAGATTGCTTCTTGTTACACTCTCACTCACTAAGACAGTCTTATGATGATCTTAAGTGCTAAGAGGGCTTCTTGTTACCTGGCGTATAAACGAATAGTCGACAAGTGCCGTGCATTTTTTTAAATCAATATTTTTGGTATGTTCCAATCTGTCCTTCACTATTCAAGTATTGACAACGATAACGTTAAATTAATGTCGGATTGATGTAAAGCAGTCTAGTAATACTTGAATCATGTGATCATTATTTTGTAATATAATTACAATATAGTTAGTATAGTACATGTAGTATGTATACGGAGTCTTCCGAATAAGATTGTTTGCTATCGGAATTCGGATTGATGTTGGAATACGTGGATGTAAGGTGTCATTTTTATTTAAAGTATATACTTACATTTTTCCAAATTTACTATTGGTAAGAAATATGTAAATAGATTTTTATTTTATCAAACCTTTTTTTTTATTTGGTATTATTTAGATTTTTACAAATAATATTCTTTACACACAAAATGTTATTAATAAACAAACGTATGAGTTTAGTAATGACTAGTATATCACTTTCGGACACGCAAGACAGAGATGTATATTATACACCTGATAGTTCAAAATGAAAAGTTACAAGCTATCGGCCGTGTACAGTCCTCAATACCCTCATAAAGGAAACGATGCATGACCTTGCAAGTCCGACAGGAAATCGTTTGAATACCTGGTCGTGTCACCTCACAATACCTTTTGGGGTAATACCTTTAGCCATGCTGGTGAACAGATGAGGGAAAGTTCGATTTTTTTTAAAATCACATAAAAGAATTATGAACACTTATTTATGATTTGAACTTTGACTTTTTAACTAATTCCAATAAAAACAGTTTAAAAATGACAGACCATGTTTTTTTTTAAATAACATTTTCCCTATCAAGTTAGATAGATCGGATAAAACAACCGTACCATTGGAGCAATGCAATAAAAAAATGAAGTATGCTATCAATCAAAATTAAAAACTTTTGAATGTAACAATATGGTACAAATCTGTTTGATTTACCGAATTTGCATTTTTTTTTATCGAAATGAAAATGTTATAAACTGCTGCCGGTTAATATTAATAAGAAGATGTGGTATGTGTATCAATGAAACAACTCGCCACCAAGTCACATAGTATAGAACATTCCATTATAATTCAATAGTACGGCTTCAACACAGAGTTTTGGCCCACACCGAACAGCAAGCTATAATTATAACGGTCCCTAAAATGACTAGTATACAACAATTCAAAACGGACAAACACATTAAAGTCTAATCTATAAGTACGGTCATTTCGCTACGTTATTTTATAGCTTTTTGGTCAATTTCGAAATAGCAAGTAAGCGTCTCACTGTTTTGTTTTAAATGAGAAGTAACACTGGTTCTGATTCGCAACCGAAATATAAACCGTACATTAGATTTTATCAATCGTTTCTAACTATAAATATTGTTTGATATTTCTCTATGATAGATTGACTCCTGTATAAGCTCTTCCACAATTTACGCCTGTTTTGCTCCAGCGACCGGTATTACAATTTAACACTGTTTTAAAAGTTCATTGATCTGTTACTTCATTTACAATTTTGAGCAAGACTGAACTGTTTATTAAGGTAGCACAATACAAAGATTTTTCATCCCCAATCAGACATCTTTAAACTGATGTAATTCCACTCATCTTTCTTTAAATTTTATAAATGAGGTAAAAATGTACCAAAAGAAAAAAGAAGTATGTGTGTTTACTCATTGTTGAAGGTGTCCTATAGTTGTTAATTTCTGCGTCTTACGTATCCTTTGGAAGCGTTAAAGATGGCTATAAAGCCAAAAACAACTAGCGCTTAATATGTTTTCCCATTTTTTCATCATCCTCAGCACTGGGAGCTACCTCTAAAGAACCTGCCTCAAATTAGCGGTTAACCGACTTACGTATCCTTTGGAAGCGTTAAAGATGGCTAAAAAGCCAAAAACAACTAGCGCTTAATATGTTTTCCCATTTTTTTATAAAGAGAATGAACCAACCAACAATAATTCACAAATCGATCTAGAAATTATGATATAGGAATGAAGAGGGGAAATTCTACCACCAGGAAAGCGTCTACCGTGTGGTTATATCGTTGTAAATATAATCAAAGTACTGAAGTACTGAACATCAGAGGACCTCAAGTTATGTTCAATTATTGATAAATGACAGGTGTTTATATTATACCTGCCGGACAGATATGTTCATCTTACAATATAGTACAAATAATTTAATTTGCTATATATATATATATATATATATATATCATATCTGAGATACTGACTTGAACTAGGAAACTTAACTTTGTGAATTATCAATGATTATGTGGTCAAATGAGAACTGTTAGATTGGCAGTATGACCATATAGTTGCACACATACAAAAATAGTTAGCATATAACTTATAATAGAGAATCAATTTAGCAAACAATTCTTCAAGTAGCTATATACATTGTAGTCACTCACTGAACTATAATAAAGAGGTTCAAGACAATCAGATTGAAACAGATAAATTGTAATATTGGAGCTAAAGATACCAGATGAACAGCAAACTCATAAATCAAAAAATAAACTTACAATTCCATGACTAAAACTAAAAAAGACATGCAAACAAATAAAAGTACACTAGAAACAACATAGAAAACTTAAGACCGAGCAACACGAACCCCACCAATTTTTTTGGTGTATATCTTTATTTTCCGTTTATACATTGATGTGGCCGTTAGTTTTCTTGTATATATTGTTTAACATTTGTCATTTCATGGCTTTTTCTTACTGATGTATGTATGTATAGTTTTTTTCTGATTGTAAAAGTGTTGTATCGTAAGCATTATTTCTTTTTCGTCATTTTGTATAGAGCTGATGTCTGATTACCAATCATACCTCCCTTTTCGCTTCTTTTTTTATGAATAATGACAACAGTTTGATGTTAATTTTCATTTATGTATGTACTATACATGTAACAATATATTATTATAAAACAGTATATACATGTATAATCTCATTCCATCATTAATATTGGTCATTGTTGGTATATATTTATCTTTAAGTTTAACATTGTACTGTGAAAGAGCTATCTTCTAACAGATACTTAGTATTTAGTATGGTTATTGTGAAATCACTGATTCAAAGGACAAGTTTCACTTATTGCCCTAATTGGCCTTAAATATAAACTTTAACATAAAGCTTCAAAAAGTTCACAATTTGGTTCCGTAAATGGGTCTATTTCAAAAGTCTTAACGCTCAATAAATCAGTTCTTTTCATAAAAGTACATCTTATGTTCAAAATTTTGTCAAAAGAAGATGATTTTGGGCAATTTTCAGACCCGAAATTAAGCCTTTAGGAATAAAGATTTGGCTGTCACCTACCATCCAAAATGTTTTGTGACCAAAAGAATCCAAATCTGATAGAATTCATCAATATAAAAACTTTTTGGATCTTGGATGGCAGCCAAGGTTAATTATGCCAAGAACAATTAAAGTTTTACCATAGTTATCTGTGGTATAATTTTCACAATTACATAAAATGTATTCAATGGTTTTGTTGTGTATGATTTACAAAAAGAAAAATAAAGATGGCAAGACCTGAAGGAGGCTGCCTGATTTTTTTAAGTGACATATGAACAACAGAGTCAGTGTGGGGCCACTAAGCTAAACTGCCCGCTTTGCACCAGCCAATATAAATGAATGCCTAGGGTGGGAATCGAACCCACATACACCAACTCTGTTGTCCCTATATTTTTAAATGAACAAAAAATTGTCAAGATCAAATTTAAAAAAATGTATAAATGTGTTAAAATTTAATTATCAAATTATACATGAAAATATCGGTTGATTTTCGGTGATTCAGATGTCTACATAGATTGTAGTCCCATAGGGTCCACTGTACAGCTACGTGAATATACAGCGTAAGAGGGTTTTAAATTGCGGAGGCAGATTTTTTTGGGGAGGAGGGAGCTGAAGGCACACCCTTTTTAAGGAGCTTCATGTATGGTAAATGCGTAGTCCTTTTTTTATATAGTTTTACCCGAAATGTTGACTGGCTAGACCCCTCCCCCTTTAAAACTCCTAGATTCTCATCCGATTTGATAGAAATCTAAACTGTTAACAAGGTTGCTTAAGTAATAACAGTTATGTTTGGGAATTAAAAATAGATAGGTTCCTTTAAATGTTGCTGAACATTTTGTTTAAATTATCTAGAATATACATGTACATGTGGTTTTGATCGTGGACATTTTAAATCCCTGTTAACTTAAAAGTTATGCGTGACTTGGGCTTCTGGTACAAATTTTTAAAAACATGGAATTATTCATGCAAACTCACAGAAAAATTCTTCAGATTTAAATTTCCACAAAATAATAAATAAACAAAAACATTTTAAACATTTAACATTTTGATAAAATAAAATAATACACTAACCCTTTGCAATGTTGCAGTTCAACTTTTAATTTGGGGTTCTGGAAAACCTTTAAAATATCTCTTGCAGTCATGGCTCATAGGTTTGTCTCAATAAAGGTAGGAGGGGTCCTGATCCCGAAATCCTGGGCTTAAAAACACGAAATCCTGAGGTCCGGAATCTAAATAAAGTTAAATCCCGGATCCCGTAATTTGAAAAAAAGAATTCCCGGATCTCGAAGGGGTAAATCCCGAAATCCTGAGCTTATAAACACCCGATCCCGGAGTCCCGATAAAGGTCCTATCCCCTCATTACACAATTTAAGTAATGCTGTAGAGTATGATTAGCACATGTCATAGAATTATCATATAATTTTGGCAATACATGTTATGTACAGTATGGTCAAAATTATACAATACTACATGGAAGACTTAAAAAAAGCAGGACAGTTACTCTATATTTATATCTCCAAAACTGTAAGGATTCTCCAAATATATCTTTAGGCTTGTAAATGGTACAGACAACGCCACTAATTGTGATTTACCCAAATTCTGACATTTCAGTGTAAAATAAGACACTTGATTTTACGAGCAAGAGTCATTATACACACTTAGAAAGGGTCCAACTCTATTGGAAGAATAAGAAGTCGAAGATTCTCTGAATATTACATAAAATACAATAATTTCAACCAATAAATATATATTAGAATTACTTACAAATTCATTAACAAAATCCGCGTTTTTTCCAGTCAAGGGACATAATTAATCAAATATACTAATGCAACAAACTAAGTCGGAGAAGGAGCGAAAATCCGAAACAGTACCTTAAAAACAGAAAATAGTTCCACGTGTGTGTCCAAGTGATCAATCTACTTGTTATTTACGAAGAAAAGAAATTTAACTCTAAAAATTGTTGAGATCTTTAAAAAAAAAAAAAATTGTTACAATAAAGAATGAACAAAAAGTAACCTTGTCTTTAAGGGCCTTGCAGGTTCTTGTTACTCCTACCAATCTGCTGATATTTTCAAAATGGCTGCGGAAGACGCGGCCTGATAAATTAATTTAATATTGTGTCAGATTAAATATTCCTGATTTTGCTACGTTAATATTTTAGACATATATGCTACAAACAGTTTAAACAGGTTACTTCAAATCAAATAATTGAATTATAATTACCTTTCTGTGTATAATTGCGTGAATTAATTTTCTCTCGTTTTCTTCAAGCTCGCTCTTGCCCACTTGATGAATATGCATTCGTGGTATTCATCCGCAACAACAATTTTGATATTGAAGATCGTTTGATTAATATACAAATATTTCTAACGACAAAACATTTTCATATTATAAATTTGCATTAAGAAAAATTAAAAAAAACTGAGTATCCATTGAAAACATGAATTTAAAAGAAGCGATACGGAATTTTATTCTGCACTATATAGGTCCGCGGGTCTATAATGTCGGTTATCATTCCAAAACTAATTATACATGCATCTCTTTGATCTTTGAAAAGTAGGCGATGGCAATACACCCGAGGCCCCTCAGGGGCCTCTGATGTAAAAAGGAGGTAGGGTGGGAGAAGAGGGGATGCTGATAAGTAAATGAATACATTTTTTAGTGATTAATTCATGCAAAACAATCCGTTTTGTCATAAATAAAATAAATATTACTGACGTGCGATATAGTGTTGTGGGCTATAATATTGCCACGTGCTCAACGCTCGGAACATGTGGGCGTTCTTCAAATAATTTTAATTGGCCAAAATGGGAGGAGTAAGCAATTAAAATTACTGTGTTAACAGGTTAAGCGATAAACCTCCTCCACCAATCACTTACTTATTTTTAATAATTATTTGTTTTGTGCATAGACAATAAATTAGAAGTTCTTAACACTAAGAAATAGGTTAACCCTCTTAGTGCGTAGCTAAATTTTAAAACATTGTCCAGAAACGGGACAATTTCAGTAAAAAATACCAAAAATATTAAATTGTTTTTTAGTCTTGAATAAATGCATGTAACTTAAATAATTGAGGAATTACTAGGATATAAAGTCAACATGTTTATTTTTCAAAAAATAACGTTACTTTCATGTCATTGCATAACGTCATAAGGTTAGAACGTCACGTCTTCAGCAAGTTTGGCGCTTTTCAATTAAATAAAGTCAAGCACTTTGCAATGCTAAACAGAAAAAGTTTTTTTTCACCGAAGCGTAATACAACCACAAAAAACTAGCGAAATCGTTAAAAGAACTATTTGAACCCTATACAATTGGTCTTTCTTATACATGTCATTAAGTTTGAGGCATTAAAGGGAAACTTCGCAAAAAAATCAAAAATTGATATTATTTTAATACACAAAGGACATATATGTCCTTCCCGCAGTAAGCCAGGGGAGGACACATATGTCCTTCCTGCAGTAAGAGGGTTAACCGATAAAATAGCAGTTAACCGATAAAAAAAGCGGTTAACCGACATATTAATAGCGATTAATCGGTATAAATAGCGGTTAACCGATATATAAATAGCGGTTAATCGATAAAAATAGCGGTTAACCGATAAAAATACCTTTTGAACCAAATGGTACACCATAATAAATTGTGATTAATATCAATTCAGGAACAAGTCTACTACTACCGAAAGGGGCGCAATTGTTACCCATAGGAATATCTACAACCTGCCAATAAGCTTTTTGATATTTTCATCCTTTCTTCAGCAAAATTATTTTTTTAATATTACTTATTAATATCTTCTAAGCATTACTGTTGAAAGAATTTTCATCTTAATAGTATAGGTGTAGAATCTCATATTTTGGGGACGTTGCTTAGATAATTAACCTAGGTCTACTCGGTAAATGGCTATACCTATAATCATGTTTTTGTTTCAATAAATCCTTCAAAGGAAAGTTGAAGAAATTTGGTTTTTGTTTCCATTTTATAGCGTGTGCATTTCCTTTGCTCTACCAAGCAGAATCCTGGATAGTTTGGAGGTTGATTCAAACCCATTTTTTTATGGACTCAATATGGATTAAAAATCAAATTAGTGTACCTATACCGTGACAATGAAGAAGGATAGGGCTACAAAATAAACACAGTATAGACATATTTTACTTGATCATAAAAAAACGTAGGTGAAAAAACTGTCAAAATAGGTGCAATTTGGGTACCGTCACGTTATCTATATAATAAAACATTTTTTTTAATTAGATATATCTTATTAATAAAAAAACATAAAATACAAATTTCTTTATATCTAATTAAAAAAAAATGTTTTCTTGTCGCTAAATAGTCTTCTTGTCGCTAAATTTATGCTTGTCGCTTCTTGACGCTTCTTGTCGCTAAATTTATGCTTGTCGCTTCTTGACGCTTCTTGTCGCTAAATTTATGCTTGTCGCTTCTTGACGCTTCTTGTTGCTAATTAGTGAGGCCCATATTTTCGGATTGAATTCCCGTTCGGATTATCTTTGGTCTTTTCCTTTGGAGTAGAAAGTTCAGGAAGAAGGAAAACAAAACTGACTACAACTTATGAAAACTATGAAGTTGTACGTTATATGTGTTGTCTTTATTGTATCTCTGGCAGAAGCAAAGAATCCAGGTCTTAAAACAAGAATTACAGATGCTGGTTTAACTTACGGTAAAACTAAAAGTCTAAAGCAGTGAAGAGAAAAAATATATCGTCGTGTCATATGTTTTCGTATGTCATATGTTTTCGTATCAACCACATTTCGTCGGTTTCGACTGCATACGCGTACATTGTGGCATGTTTTTCTGTTTCTATATTTAGAACAACAACACCACTACAACTTGATATATTTAAAACATATTCAACGTCGCTTTTTAAAGACGTTAGAACAAATTAAATAAAACTGACCTATTTAGCCATTTTTATTTAATGTCAAAAATACGCATCACTAGAATAGTTGTGGAAAAAAATTCTGAAGGGTTAAAATAAAGTCCAGATATGTTTTTTGCAAGTCAGACACCTGATCTTCAAGACATATGACTGTCATGTGTTTTTTTGGCCGTTTTAATTACAAACCATCGAGTTAAAATTAGCAGGGTTCTTATATAAAATGGTTGTTCAAAATCTAACTATTCAATATTTCATTGACAATTTTTTTTTATACATCCTTGATACATGAAGATGAAAACAGTCTTAACTTTTTATATTTAATCATAAATTTTGAAAACTGCATTTTATTTTAGAAAAAATAATGTATTTTGTACAAACCAGGTGCCAATCTGAAAATTAATCAAAATCTAAAAATTTCATCACACGAAACACCAACCTTACACTATTTACTAGTAATTTTTAGTACTGAAAAGTATTTAATAACTTTTTTTATGATTCAAGCGATCACCAGAACCACGACTTTAGAAAAAATTTATTTCCGGATTTTGTAGTCATTTCCTGTCCGTGTACTGATCCAATTTTTATTTCATACGAAAACATATGACGCCGTTTTTTTGACATACAAAAATCGCAAAGTAATCGGAAACAGTAAAAAATCGTAGAAATCATTGACAAAAAAACTAGATACCTAAAATCAATCTACAGGACATGCTTTTTAAATCTGAGTAAACACCTAAATAAAAACTCAACAGTAAAAACCGTAAGCAGTGAAAATTGTTATTAGTACGAAAACACATTACACGATGATAAACATTGATGTTTATCTGTTTATCACGGAAAGTCCCTGTGGTTCATAGTTGGATCCAAACAGGTAGGGGACCCGGACCCCTTTTTGTGTGAAACATTTGGTTGATTATAAAGGGAATCACTGAATCATGACTGGAGTGGGTCCCCTCTTAACCCTCTTGCTGCCGAGTTTTTTTCTTGCTTTGTCGCGCCAAAAGCATCTTTTTTTATCTTTCTTGTCTTAAAATAAAGTGAAAATAATATACCAATTGCTATTCTAGCTTTGAAGGCGACTTTGTTTTATCTTTGTCAAGTGAAATGCATAAACGATTCTTAACCACCTATAAAATACTAAAATATTTATTCTCGTTTTTTTTATTAGGTAGTTGGTAAATACTGTAAAAAAAAAACCACTCAAATCATTATATATATATATAAACGACAAAACAACGACACCCAATAGAGAATGAAAATAAAAACAAAGCGTGTACAAATTAATAAAAATAAATAAAATCTCCGAGCAGCTGTTCTATGATTCTATGAACTATTTCTTGTTGTAAAGTATCAAATGTGTCAGATTAAAATTATCATGATTTCAATCCTTGTTTCTGTAGGCGAGGAAATATTTTTTATATAAAAATTATTATCCATATTCATTTTGCTTATTTTTTTATCATGTCTATTATTATTTTGTTGACCACTTATTGCTCAAAATTTTAGAGAATACGCATAAAAAAACATAGTAAAAACGAAGGAAGAAATTCTCTAAAATGAATTTCTATTGTCTACAAGTGAACCTAAATCAATAATAATTCATTTTCATTTACTATAACGTACACACTGTAATTGACATACACGAAATATCTTTAAAATCTGTTAACTGATAAATTGTTCTCTTTTCAACGTTCAGTGGCAAATATTTCATGCATGATTAAGGACGTCTGAAATTCAATTTACAAGATAAATCTATTGCTCAGTGGGTCCTACAAAGTAAAAGATCTGTGGTGAATGCCAGAAAAAAAGAGGTTGCTACTGGGAAAGGATATCTATGATATATATGATAGGAATAGAAATCATTGTGTCTACTACTAATTTAACATCCCCCATGATTTCGAATGAAAATAAACATTTTTAAGTCAGTGCTTCCATGATGAAACAGGTTTAAAATGAATTGAAATATCGTATGGCAATGCAAGTACAAACATGTACATCGGTTAACATGTGCGTACTTTTACAACAACAAAAAAATCCTAGCTGAGATTTCAATCGTGGTATTTGAGCCCTAAATAAATTATCCAGTTCTTTTAAATAAAGCGTGTATGGTGTATTGTGAATGAATATTAATATATTTCGCGTAATCCAGTTTAACAGATTCCTTTTTTATGATTATTTATCAGGGATAAGATTTTTGATTTATATGAGATATTCTGATTGATAGATGTACGAAAAAAAGGTAAAACGAATTTCTCGAAAGAATGCAACATTTTACATGGAAATGACGAACTAGATCATTAGTAAACACGTTAAATAAGTTGGTATTAAAGTACTAACAAGCTTATGATGCTGTATCATTTCTTGACATCCGTTTTAAGTATACTTTTAAAGCATTTTATTCAGTTTGATTCATTCCCCCCAAAATCGCCCTTTTGACGCCGTCTTTTGACGTTGTCAGTGCCCCTGAGTATTGTGACGTTACAATGGACCTTTGACGTTCTACACAATCAACAAGATTTGTGTGTAGAAGCCATAAATGTCCCTTTGGCAGCAAGAGGGTTAATTCAGTCGATGCCCCCCCCCCCCCCCCTTTTATAGAAAGTTCTGGATCCACCACTTGCACTGATTTTATTTTTACCTAGTGACAATTTTTCATGCATTTTTCAATTTAGACATAGTAGATACAACAAACTAACTGGACATGCTTTTCCACATTCTTTAGTTAGCTTGGATGAAATGATGAATATTATGGGAAAATTGTAGTTTTTGTATGCAACAATCCTTATGGCATAAAGGGAAGCAGGACAAATCGCCCCACTGGCAAAACGCCCCACACCAAATCGCCCCACTTTTTCACCCAACTATAAGAAAAATTAAAAAAATCGCCCCAACCTGGGTAACCAACTCGCCCCACATTTTAAAAAAAATCGCCTCACTTGTGAAAAGGGTTAAATCCAGTTAATTTTTCCCCTGTCAACTCGCCCCACTTATTGAAAAAAGGAAAAATCTACTTCTATATATGTAATTTTCAGGTCTACATACTAGCCGCACTTAAATGAAAACTTATTTTGATTTTTGAAATCTACACAGAATACAAAAAAAAACGAAATTTATTAAACTTTTTTAACATTCTTAAAATATAATTGCAAATACATTTTTGTATCATTATTGGAGAATAACTTTATACTTGTAAGCTTAGTTATTTGTATAACAATTGAAAAGAAACCTGTTAATTGTATCATAATCATACTATTGATGTGTGATTAACATTTATATATAACTTTATTACAAAAACAGAGCTTTTAACAGCAATTTGATTTTATAGCACTTCACTTTGGTGTTCAAAGGTATTGACGTGGACAGGGACAAAGATATACAACGGGATTGCATCTTTTTTATAAGTGGTTTATCTATTTGTAATGAGTGGGGCCAGTTGACAGACCGTATTTCAGAGGGATTTTAACCCTTTTCATAAGGGGAGCATGTTATCATAACTATTTGCAATGGGAGTTTACCCTTTTCATAAGTGGGGCGAGTTGGTAAACAAGAGTGGGGCGATAAGGTGTGGGGCGATTTGCCAGTGGGGCGATTTGTCATGGATTCGCATAAAGTCACCTCAGTGATTTATCATGATTATTACAAGCTTAAGGATTGTGGCACTATCCCACATGATACAGATAAAATTTACATTTCAATGCTCTCCACCACATGTACAATGATGTAGGCAATGAGGGCATTAAGTGCTACCCTTGACCTTCCGTCTATATAAATCTGTTTCCATATTCGAATCCAAATTTAATGAAACTCATACACAATCATGACAATGCCTAAGAAGTTAAACTCTTGGACAATGTTCAAATTTAGACAGTGAATCACTTATATTTATAATCTTATTGAAAATATTGAAATGGACCGGCCGGTTACATAAGTACATAGTATTCCAACTTATATTATACAATAATAGCCTTTGTATGAGGTCGATACAAGGACATATTGACCTGAAAGAAGTATATTGACTGAGGACGAAGTCTGAGGTCGATATATTTCTTTGGGTCGGTATATCCTATATTGACCTCATAAATAGGCTATAATTGTTATATTATTAATTACCGACCATATTTGTATCATGATTGTCATTTAATTTTGTTGGAATGTTATTGTCTCCTAGACATTAACTACATAAATTTATTATTTCCAAATTCGTCTACCTTTCTTTTTTTTTTTTATACATCTTATGTATTTCATTGTATTTGAAGACTTTTTTTTCTTCATAGATATTTTTCTTATTTATAAAACTTAAAAATTAACAATATCATGAAATTCTTTACACAACCTCCCAAAGTATGTTGTTTTTTTGAAATTTTAAAAATAACCGTGCAATATGCTTTTTGCTATTAGCCGTTTTTTTTTATCTACTTTCGAAAATATAGTTAATTAACATGTGACTATCCCTGAACAAATCAAATTAGTTAAAATATATACAAATTAATAATATCAGAACATATATTGAATATTATCCATGACTGTAAGTTCATATACAATCTCTGACTGTTTCTTTGTATATTTATCATTCTTGTTCTTCTTTTATTTTAGCTAGCCAAGTAGCTATTGAACAACTATCAAAAACTGCTAAAGGTCAGAAAATTCCGGACCAGAGTGGGCGTTCTGGTGATGTTAGTTATGAATTATCAAAGTAAGTACATTTGTACAATGTATTAAATGATTTTTAGTTTTTAATGGTGGTTAAGTGTACATGTTATAGTAATGACTTACTCAGGGCAGAGATGAATGTCTTGCATTATTTTGAACATAACCTAAAAAACAAGCAAGAAAGGAGAAGGTATGATTCAGTCACTTTCTTGTACCTCTGAGATTCCTATATGACAAAGGGGTAGCATATTACCCTTCATACAAGTACAGAACATAAAACAGTTCATCTATCATTTTATCACATATGCTATGTATGCACGATATGTATGTGATGTTAAAATATTTATTGTCATGTCTGACATAGGTATACCTTCAGCTTTCAAATGACTGATTAGCAAACATAACCATGATAAGTTAGATAAAAAAATGAACCTATCATTTAGAAAATATTTTAAAATAAAAATCATATTTTCCAGATACATGTAATTTGCTAAAAATGTCATTGCCAAGTTAATGATAGAGATATAGGCATTTTATAGGACTCCTATTAAGGAGGTGGAATGCTATGATTTTTAGAGGGCAATAAATTAGGAAAACACATCTTTTAACCATTTGATATTTGAATATCATGAATATGCAGAATATTTGAGAGAAAAAAAAATGAAGTTTTAAGCTTTTAACAAACAAGTTTATGTCATTATTTTGTAATAGAATTGTCTGCATTACACAGTTAATTTATACATTCTGTACCTTTTGTATTCTACAGGTTATTTGGATAGTTTCGGTAGACTATCCATTTATATGTAAATTGTTAGATATTTAACTGCATTGTCATAGATAGTTTTAGTTAACAATCAGTTGACATGTATTGTTTGATATTTTCAGTGTGGTGATAGATAGTTTCAGTAATCCATCCAGTAGTATAACAGTAACAGCAGATGGACTGAATTGGAAATCTGATGGATTAGGACTGTCCATTACTGGACACTTCCATTACAAATATCATGGCATGTAAGTGTAACTTTGTAAAATAAAGCCATTAGTTTTCTCATTTGAATTGTTTTACATTGTGAATTCGGGGCCTTTTATAACTGACTATGCGGTATGGGTTTTGCTCATTGTTGAAGGCTGTACGGTGACATATAGTTGTTAATTTCTGTGTCATTTTGATTTCTTGTGGAGAGTTGTCTTATAAGCAATCATACCACATCTTCTTTTTTTATATTTTTAAGTTTGTTAAGTATAAAAAATGAAAATTGTACATCATTCATTTGTGATAGTTTTTGTAGTTATTTTGAAAAAAGAAATGAAGCTCATCAATTGATAATTTGTTTTATTTCCATTCATATGTATACACATTTATTCTTTTAATGCATTTCTTTTATTGAGTTAGAATATATGTGCCAAATTAAGATTTGTATTAGGCTCAAGGTCCATGGACTGTCTTTATTTTTTTTACATATATATGATATTTGTATTTCTATTGAATATGATTTTATTTTTTAAATATAACTGAAAAAAATCAGATTCAGAACATTCAGTTAGAGGTTATCTCCCTTATTATGACAAGGTAGTTAAAAGACCACAAAAGAACATAATAATTCACATTCAGGACAGATGTCAGACTACAAATAAATTCATTGTTCTTTTTTGGCATATTAAGCTTGTCTAACATAGGAACAGTAAAAAAGAAAGAATTTTGATATGTTTACCAGTTGAACAGCTACCAAGCAAACACTAAAAGGACAAGAAATTGAAAAATTAGCATCAACAAAACCACATTTGATTTAAAAAAAATAACCAAAAATGATTTATCTTGTCATCCATAATGAATCTTGTTTTGATGAAATTGTTTTATACTTACTTGTATGCTTAATTATTAATTATTATACCCCCGCTTTAAAAAAGGGGGGATATACTGTTTTACCTCTGTCTGTCCTTCTGTCAGTACGTCAGTCAGTCCGTCCGTCTGTCCCATGAATATTTTTCGTCGCATTTTTCTCAGGAACTACAATACAAGGATTTCTGAAATTTGGTTTCAGGGTTTATCTAAGTCAGCTATACTGTGTGATGCGTTTTCAGATTGATCATTTGACAACTTCCTGTTTACCGAACACTTGTATGATTTTACACATGATAGCCAAGTTGAAAATTTTCGTCACAGTTTTCTCAGGAACTACAATACAAGGATTTCTGAAATTTGGTTTCAGGATTTATATAAGTCAGCTATACCGTGTGATGCGTTTTCAGATTCATCACTGGACAACTTCCTGTTTACCGAACACTTGCATATATTTACACTATTAATATTATCCACTTGCGGCGGGGGTATCATCAGTGAGCAGTAGCTCGCAGTTTCACTTGTTTTACTTGATTGCAGTATACCAATATCAGATAGTGGTAACATAGATGTGTCTGTCAGTAGAGTCAATTTCAATGTTGGAATTTCTTTAGGTAAATATTTTTTAAAATAAAGCAGCTCAGTTTGTATCTGACTGATCTTAAGCAATTGGTAAACAAGAATATTTTATGTCACAATAAATATACATAAGGTAGGAATAAGTTATCTTTAAATTTTGTCTCTTTAGCAGTGTTAAACACAATTAAAAAGTTTTTCATGGTATGATGAAGTCAAACTACTCATTTTCTTTACAATACAAGTTTCAGTATTATAACTTTCATGTTGGTAAATTTAACATCTTTCAATTCTGTTTTTCGCACATGATCAGTAACCTATTTTAGTTGAATTCTTGCCAGATGTTTCATATATTACTGGACTAAGCAATAGTAATTTCATTGATGTTACCACTATTTTCCAGTTAATTATACATGTTTTACCACTGGTATGTCATATGAATAATTTTGTTTGTTTTTAGGAGTGGATGGCACAGGACGACCAAAGATAGCTTCCAGTGGATGTAGTTGTGGTATAGGTTCATTAGATGTCCACTTTCACGGTGGTGCTGCGTGGATTTACAATCTCTTTAAAGGAGTTGTTGAGGATGCTCTAAAGAAACAACTAAATGGACAGGTAGAGTGTAAATAAATATATTCAGTGGAACTTTTTAAAGCTTGATTCTTCGAAATGAGATGATAGATATTGATCAGGTTCTGTTTAGTCACTTTATCAACAGAGTCCTGTTTATACATTGTACATGTTATAAAGGTTTCTTTGTTTTACAAACTAGAAAAAAACTATAAAGATATATTTATTGTTCAAAAGAATAATGAAATCGTTTAAATTTATAAATAATTAGCATCCTGAAATGAATACAATACTAAGCAGTGATATTTTTTTTCAACATTAATAAATTTTTTTCTTTGATACAATTTGATTAATTGCTTGATAGAATATTTCAATTATGCTATGCTAGTTTCACATTAAATAAATATATATATATATATTTCAGTTATGTACCATTATAGATAAGGCTGTGAATACAGATGCCAGTCAGGCATTGGCTAAACTGAAAGGTAATAATGTTGATATCTTGCTAGTTACAAAGGAAATCAGTTATGGCACAAGCTTAAACCTGTAAACATGCTTGACATTCTACATGAAATAGTAACTGCTCATTTAGCATTTGATTATACATGCAACATGAACTCAGTTTGTATATGTAAATGAACATTTAAATTTTCTTATGCATTTTTGATAGAATAGAATAAAATGGTTTCTTTTACTTTTTTCTTTAAGGACACAAAAAAGGATAATTAAATAAGTGTGTTTATTGTCAAAAATCATGGAATTTGCCAAATCTTAATCTGGAGATACCAATTTTATATCCCCAATTACTACTTGACCCCTTTAAGGCTTAATACAATGCATTGAAACTTACTTAGAATCTTCAGCATCCAATGCCATTATGCACCTCTTATTTTTTGGCTTATAAGATTTTTTTTGGGGTGTCTCTTTAAAAAGTGAATATTTGATTGACTTTTTAAGGTGGTACCTAACACTACAGGGAGATAACTCTGTAAAATCAGCAGAACGTTTTAATGACATTGTGTTCATATGGGAATATTAAGCTTCTCAGTGATCAAAGTAAGTGTTTGTCAAACTGCTATATATCCAGTGTAATTTTTCTGATTAAACGGTTGGTTCAAATTTTTTGAAAATTTATATTTTTGTCAAAGGGTCAAAGTAAATACTTTGTAAAAATTTTAAGAAAATTAAACGAGCCAAATTAATTTTAGTTAAAGTGTTAGGTACCACCTTAAGGGGTGAGAGTATCATTTAGTTAGCTTTGGTTGCTGTCTAGTGATTTGTTTATACTGAATATATAAGATATTGATTTTTTTTCAGTAACAGTAGACATAGCTAAGATGTTCATGTTGGATTACAGATTTATTAGTAAACCAGCATTTAATCCAGGACATTTTCTGGAGACATACCATAAGGTAATAGCTTATAAAATATCTCCACATCAAACAACAGTGCAGATATACTATTTTTATAGGAGCTTACAATGCCCCAAAATATACATTAAATGGAATATAGCATTGTAAGTATGTACTATCACACATTTCAATAAGGATTTTTAACAGCAAGGTTTTGGAACAGTGTGGACCAATTTAATTTTGCAGGAGTTTTATATGCCTCTTGCAATAACAATTATATGGATACTAACATTGCTAGCAATTTCATCATCATGTCTACATTTTTTTGATATTTAGGAAAAATTCCTGCAAAATAATTTTTTTGAGTTATTGCCCTTGGAAAGATAGAATATGTGCATTAGCAGGAATATTCGGATGCTATAGTTTTATTAGGTATTATTTTATTTTAGAACAAAACCCAAAATTACTATAATTTACATGAATTTTATTGTAAGGATACATTTTTGACAAGCAGTATCAAATAGGCACTTTTATATAACACAACAGCACACAGATCTAGAAAATCTGTTCAGTCTAAATATATCATTATATTTTTAGGGAGAAGTTTATTGGACAGACAGCATGACCGAGGCACCATTTGACCCCCCTTCCATGCCATCAATAAGCAGTACAAATAAGATGTTCTACATTTCCATGTCAGATTATGTGTTTAATTCATTGGCCTATGAAGCTCAAATTCACAAGATGTTACAGTACAATCTTACACAGAAAGATGTAAGTACTTTTATCAATGTACTAAATGTTTCATATCAAAGAGCATTAAGTCCTGTCTTGAAAAAGTAAATATGCCAGAAAAGACTTAGGTATCAAAATGAGCTGTATTTTTGTAGGCATTAATTTTCCTAAATAAATAAATGGAATAATGTGACTGAGTGAGTATCACAATAATAAAATGCATACATTTATTTTTCATTTATCCTGTTATTAATCCCTTCTTTACTTATCCAAAGGCAGGAATAACTTGTGGATTATTCAAATTATAAACTGATCATTCTTGAAATTAGAAAAATATTAAAACATATGATATAAATAAATATCTTGGACACCATAATATTAAAATTTCTAGTTAGATCAAGAATGAATTTGGAAACTATTTTACAATATAATAATACAAATGGAACAAATGACTAGTACAAACACAGCACACATGATTAATGCAAAACATTTAAAGGATATTTTGTTCTTGTTTAATTAAAATTATGACAACATTAAGGAATCATGCATATTTTCAGTATAATTTTAAATTTTGCTGATAGTATTTTTTTTGGGGAATTACAGCTGCCAGCTAAAGAAAGAGGTTTTCTAAATACCACCTGTGTCGGAACACCTTGTATTGGACAGGTTATACCTCAAGTAAGTAAGATTATTTCCTTTATAAGACTATGGCTTTTAGCACTACTATTACTGATGACTTTACAGGCTATATTATTCAGAAATTCTGTAAATTCAGAAATTATTACTATTTTGTCATTTTAGACTTAAATGCAGTTTTTATTTTTGCAATATTGAGAAAAATAATGTTTTATTCAAAATGCAAGTTTCAATTATTGTGATTATAACCCCGTCACATTTTTTCACTATAATAAAACATTGCAATAATTTCTGAATTTACAGTAAGCATAAGTTAAAAAATTGTGTCACAAATGTTAAGAAGATAAATGTTAAATGAAGAAGAAAGTATACTTTAACAGTATACTTCATTTTTGAAAGAAATTGTGTTGAAAATCTATTTACATATTGGTAGTTTTAAATTCTATTTTGTAATAGACATTTCATGCAAAAAAAATTATCACTATATATAGCACCTATAACTTTTCTTCTAATACATGTATTGACCTCTTGAAATTCTAATTGTTGCAAAGAATAATGATTTTACTAGTAAACATACAATATTTGTTTTTAGATCGGAAAGAAGTATCCAAATAGAGAAGTTGCAATGTCTATGTCCAGTGATTTCTCACCGAATATGTCCGTTTCTAATGGTAAAGTGAATGTACTAGGTGGTGGAACCATCAACATGTTTACTGTCCAGGGAGATACATTCTTATTAACATTAAATGCTGTAAGTTTTTTAGAATAGATAATACAATTTCATAAACACCTATATTATTTGGGAAGTTTACTGTATTTAGTTGTCATTCCCTATAAGTATTATATATCGAATGGAAACAAGATAAAAAAAACCTGATTGCTCTATCATTAGAAACATATTTTTTCGTGAGTGATTTAATAATCAACCTCAGATAAAATTGAGATGGAAATGGGGAATGTGTCAAAGAGATAGCAACCCGACCAAAGAGAAGAAAACAGCTAAAGACCACCAATGAGTCTTCAACACAGCGAGAAAATCCCCCCACCAAGAGGCTGCTTCAGCTGGCCCCTTAACAAATATGTGTAGTAGTTTAGTAAAAATGGATGTCACACTCAACACCAAAACATATAAATTAACTTAAAAAAACAACATACAATACTAACAAAGGCCAGAGGCTCCTTACTTGGGACAAGAGCTCCCTAAAAGATTTATGTGTAAGTGGAAGCAAAGTTTTTACACAGTAACAACCAGCATGTGCTAGTTGACATATTACATGTATTTTTATTGTATTTAAAATCTTCAAGTATGAATTATTTATTTTATCATATGTTTTAGACCATGACAGCATCTGTTTCACTGAACATTAAGAGTGAGAAGATTTATGGAAGTATTAGTGACATGAAGTGAGTAATAACATATTTAGATCATCAAGGTTAATAAAAGTAAGGACATTTTGTATTAAATCTTTTGATTTCATTAAACATAGAATATGTAAATTACCGTTTGTAACAATTAAAAACTTTGCTGGCTATCTGTGAATAAGGCATTTAGTTATAAGGTATCAAAGGGAAAATAACACGCACACTCTTTATTTTAAAGTCGTATGGAGTTAATCACCCTAGATTACAGATCAATAGCTTCTCTAAAAAATGTGTATGATTTATACGGTTTCTATGAATATCTCCTCTCCACAGCTCAAAATAATGAAAATTAAATTCTAATTTAAAATCTATTTTTTTTTATAATACTGTATAAATTATCCACTGCATACTTTAAAAAAAAAATACCAAAAAAATAAATTGTTTGTGTTATTCCTCTTTTGTCAACTTTTTCACTGTATCATATGCCTATCATACATTTGTGTTAATAAATATTGAAACTTTATAATAAAGTATGTGTATTTCTCACTTTTAACAGACTCAAACTTCATGTTGTCAAGTCTAACGTTGGACAGATCAGTGTAAGTATTAACTCATTGACGGGGTTACAAGTGTGAAAGAGTGACCTTGGATGCCACAGACCTTTGTTTGCTTGTCAATTTACAATTGATTGATTGGTGTTTCAACCCTATTGTGCTATTTTTTGGTGGTCATTTTTAATTGGTGGAGTCCAGAGAGAGAACCACAACCTTCAACCTTCGAAAACAATTTTTGTCAATTAAGATTTGAGTCTAGTGAACCTGCTGCACATGGGATTTGAACTCACAGCCTCAGTGTTGAGTGGATAGTGAAATTGTAGTTTGACTTCTTAGATTATTTACCGAATTTACATTTGAAAATATTTGTGAATGTTTGCATCTGTACCATCTTTCCCTCACTGTGAAGACTTTATATGGTTCATCCAATAGTGTTATTATCATATTATATAATCTTAGTTTGTCTATTGGAATAGTTATTAATGGTCAATGACATTTCAAAGAAGACCTTGGTTTATTAAAATTTAAATGATAACTGTTTGGAAGACACAAAACTGATTTATATCAGGGAAATGTTGGAACTACCCAACTTTTCTATACATCAAAGATTACCTATGTGAAATATATTTACACACATTCTGTGAGAAAACAGTGAGATATTCAAAAAGTAAATAAACAGGTGAAGTAAGTGTTTGTATACATCACTAATCTAAACAACATATTCTATATTTTAGGATACAGTGTTGAACTTTATAGCTAACACAGCAATAATTGCATTTGCTGAACCACAGTTGAATAGTAAGTAAATATTTATTTACATGTTTAGTGCATTTATATTAAAATTATGAAAACACCATTTTATTTCTTGGGGAAAAAAGCTATGTGCAAGCAATGAATGTTCCCGCTTGATAAAAACATGCATGGATGTTTTCAGAAATTTGCCGTTTTCCTTGATATAACATTATGGACACCTATTTATGGACACAGTCTGTACTTTATCTCTTGTAAAAATGATGCTAAGTAGTTTTTGATATTTTTAGATAATAATCAATGCAATACCTTTGCATAGGACAATAAAATATTCATAGGGAAATCCACAATGCAATAGCATTAAAAACATCTTATCAAATTATATTTAAATATTTAATACTTGAGCTGTTGAGTTGTAGCTTGTAAGCAATTTCAACATTTTCCAAGCTGCCACTTTCTGTTTGTCATTAGTTTGAAATTTTACAACACTGTCAAATCCAAATCATAGTCAAAGTTTCCTTGCTTCAATGAAAGGGAATGATCAGTTATGCTCCAGTATACAAGTAAACTTGCATGAAGGAGTTTTAAAATAAGCAGAACTTTTAAGCAATAGTATGATTATAATGTATACCAAACATAGTGTTTGATACAAGTATATTTGTTTGTAGAGCTTGGTGCTAATGGTATACCCCTACCAGTGACAAACAATGTACATTTTGTCAACACAGAAGTCACTCTTGTTAAGGTTAGTACTTTGTATATAACTAATTAAGTTGAAATTTAAGATGGAAATCAACAAAGGAAAACAATAGTGCCAAGACAATATTGCAATATAAAGAAGTTTGTTTGAAAATTGTATTCTTTAAAACTGAAAAGAAATTGATAATCATAAAATCGGAAATGGTAGTCTTTCTCTTGCAGAAAGGATTTATTAAAATTTATTTTAAATGTTAAATGATGTTGACAGGTAAGGACCTTCATATTTATTTAAAGTAGATTCCCTTCATTTGGAAACAGGACCAAATTTTGGATGACATTTAACTCACCAAATTTTCGGTTAAGATAGTTTATTGTTAGTGTATTTTTAGGACATTGATATAAATGATTGGTTAGAAAAGAATTTGCCCTCTTACAGCTCATACATTTAGGAAATTACTGTACTGTAGTTTAAGCTCCCAAGGCATCAATTGGGCATTTTATAGTCCCAAATTAAGTTTACTGGTAACACGTTAACAGAGACAGTAAACAAGTATTTGCATTCATCTTTAATACTTAAAATACAATATTGTTATGAAACTGATAGGAAACATTGTTAGATTACATTTAAAATCTGCCATACATCATCTGTGCATGCATGTGCAATTTCTTAGCATCAATTGTAAATTGATGCCATGAAAATTGACTTCATTATCCAATCAAAATGTAAGTTACAAATGATATTGCATTAGAATTATATACATATATGTACAGTTTGTTAGATTAATTACAATTTGGTATGTTTTATAGGACACACTGATGATTGGAACAGATCTTAAGTACCAATAAAGTAGAGACACCAGTAATCACTTACAACACAAATGAATTTATAGTGGAGAAGAAGAAAGATCAGTAATATGTGACAACAAATTCACATTTCTGTTATGTTTTTAATATGCTCAATTAGAAAGTATTGAATCAGACACAGAGGTAATACTTCAAAAATTCTTAGTAACTTTTGTTTGATAATTTTAGATAAGTGTGTTCCAATATTTGTTGCATTCATTGATTATTTTTAGGGAATTTAAATTCTACGGAAACAATATAATTTAAATAGGTTTGTACCAAAGAATTTACCAGAAATCGGAGAAGCTTGCAATTGTATCTGTGACTAAATGTACTTTCACCATATTTTATTCACTGCTTTGTAAATAATGTCAGATCTGAAAGTTTTATATTTTTTATACAAAATTAAACATTCCTCTTGAATCTATTGCACCTTTGTAAAGATGAAATCAAATCTTGCAGGTTATTTTTGTTATTTTTTAGGTCATTTTTATACATAGTTGTATGCAATTTTCTATGTTGTTGTTGATTTTCAAAGGTGCTTACCAGAAATAATATAAAAATATATTTTATTGATGTGTTTTTGAACCATATGAAACTTGGATCCAGATAACTGGTACCCACATCGATGAATAAATCCCTACACAGCTACTTTTGCATAGGTGCTATTTCTGTAGCAAAAAAATGTAGTACAATGTACTGAAAATCTACTTTTAATATTCAGTACTATTTTGTTACTTAAGAATTATTGTAATATTTAGGTACCTGTTTTTTACAGTACTTGATTTGTACATTAAATTTAAGTACTACAGATTTTTGGTTGCATGGTTACATTTTCAGCATTTTGAAAGTTTGTCTATTTCAATTCTCTTAAAGTTATGATGTTCAAACATGGAATACTGTGATCATTTTGGGTATTTATTTATACCAATATTTTAAGTACAAATCAAGTACTGGAAAATACAAGTACCTAAATATTACAATAATTCTAAAGTAGAGAAATTGTACTAAATATTAAAAGTAAATTTCCAGTACTAGAGTGGGGGGCCCATATTCGCCGGGGACACAATTTCGCCGTTTTATGATTTTGAGGTGTAAACACTTCAAAGGATGGCTGAAATGGAAGAAATATGCCAATAAATTATAATTTTATAACAAATATGATTATTTTTTAAACTTAAACAAAATTACGGCACTTACTGCAAAAGATTGAAAAACGGACAACGATTTTCGGTCAATTTCCTGAGTGAAAAACAGGATTTTCATAGATTTTTTTCTTAGCATTTTTTTGACTGATTGGCCCAAATTTCTGTTTTTTACACCTTTGAAATGTCTGCTGTTCATCTATAATGAAATTTATTTGATAAATATTATATAAAGCTGCAGTTATTTTGTTTTAAATAGATGTGTAAAAACGGCGAATATGTGTCCCACATTGACAAAACTTCAGGAAATTTCAATCACCTTTTAATCTAACTTTACAGATGATTATTTTCAAACAAACATGTTTTCAAGCTTAGAAATGTTTTGCATTTGAAGTTATCTTCATATAGAAATATCAGTATACTTCAAAAACATATAGACCTGAACATAAACTGTAGAAAACATGGAAAGATATGGCGAAAATGAGCACCCCACTCTACAGATTTTCAGTACAGAAATAGTACAGAAAAAGTACCTATGCAAAAGTAGCTGTGTAGTATTTAGAGTGTTTAAAAGATCACAATTACTTGTAAACTGAATTGACTGAAAATATTTGGCGTCGTCTTCAATATTTATGTAATGAAATTTAAATTTTATTTGGTTGCTCTAAGTATAAAATGATACCTTCATATATTTAGCATGGTTTTTAAGGTGACAATTCCACCATATGTAAACTTTCAAGCTGATTTATTAATATTTGATTAGGTGAGCAACCTGGTCTGCAATTTAAGCAATAGAACCACTAAAAAAAAGATATTTAAGTTTATTAATCCATGTACTGTGTAAACCACTGAAATTTTTTAAATGATGCATGGACAAGCACATCTAATATCTTGATTCTAGAAAGTAGTGTTTTCCCAATTATATATAATAATTTTCAGCCAGACATCTTGTCTGGTAGTCTTTTCCATTTTCACAGTTTGAAAGGTCTATTCATATATAGAGAATAGAAATAGGGAATGTGTCAAAGAGACAATAACCCGACCAAAGAGCCGAAAGCAGTCGAGGCCACCAATGGGTCTTCAATAGAGCGAGAAATCCCTGCAATCATATTTTTTTTTAATAAAGTTAAAATCATTGTTATTGAAGCCTATTTGATTTTTATAAATGTATTTGATATTATATTAATGTGGAGATTTGTTATGACCCTGACCAATATTGTTAATTTTTTTGTCAACATAATCAGTATTATTTGTTATGGATATTACATGTATTATGATGATGTTATTACTATTAATGATAAGTCAGATTTGGAGAATCTGTTGAAATTGTTACATTGTAACCATTCAATGAAATTTCTTATTTTGGGTTGTTTATTTAGATGATTTTAAAGGAGGTTAAGGCTACTGGTGGGTTGTAAGGTACTTAAAATTAGTCATTGGTGGATGGATGGTTGTACGTATATTCAAAAAGATTGTTATTGTCTTATACACGATACCTTATGAATGTATTTACATGATATCAGCTTATTATTACACTTGCATATATGAATAACACCTGACAAGAAAGTTTCATATGAAATAAAATTTAAAAAATAAAATCCTCCCACCCGCCCCATTTTTTTCAAAAATTTGGATGAAAATCTACTAATTAATTTTAGTTGGCCTTATGTCTCTGGCATACAGGTCATTCTTAGATTTGAAAAACCTAAGGCGGATTAGGGGGAAGTGCTTACTGAACAACAAAGATATATTCTCAAACGTATTTTATTGAATAAGACCTTTAGCGTAGACTTCAAAATTTCATAATAACTTATAAATATCTGATTCATTTATTCACACAGCCCGGTCACACAGTCAGTCAGGTTTTAACAGCATCTGTGATTTATTATAAATAGATATCTTTTTTCAAATATGGTTTCAATGGTAATTAATTTGGCGATAATTTGTGAATGTCCTTTAATTTTTGGTTACTTATTCCTTTTCGAATTATTTTTTACTGTCAAAGAGAATATTGTGTTCGTCTAATACCTTTCTCTGCATGTAAAAATGTATAGGTAGAGGCTATGTTTCGCTCCCCTGTACCAATTTATCCCTTTGAAAGAAAACAAAATTCAAGTTGGGATGCTCTCTGTCATGCTTCCTACATAAAACAGTGAACATTATTTTGTTCTGATTAGTGAGTGTATAAATATATTGTTAAAATGGTAATTAAGCCAGTTGCTTAATCATAAGGTCAGGATTGAGTAAGGCTAAGACACTGTAAGAGGGTGAAAACTGTTGTAGTACCTGACTTATCAGAGACATATATTTTTTAAAAGATACATATATTGTATTATACAGCTATGTGTTGTGTGTTACAGTCTGTTGAAGTCATGATAGTACATATATTTTTAGTGTTTTGGCCATTCTTTCTTCATTGCCATATTCTAATTGCTCAATACTTTAAAATGGAGGGGTGGGGTGGTGGTGGTGGGGGGTGGACAAGGGAAATAAATCAAATTTATCTAAATATGAGTATACTTTGTAATCAGTTATAGAAACTATTATTTTAAATTAACTCAGCAGTTACATCTAACCTTAAGTGGAAATGATTCCGTTCAAACAAAAAGATATGATAAGATGATATTTTCATACTTGTATCAAAGACATACATTGTAAATACATGAATGTTTCACCTTTTCACATTGATTTTTTTTTATTCATTTAAAAACAAGGAGATGTGGTATGATTGCCAATAAGATTACTTCTGAGTTCAACAGAAAATTTGCACATGCATTTTTAAAATTCTAGATTCACATGCATGACTACATTTAATGTGTAAATTTTAAGTTTAATAATACCAGAGACATATATACATACAATATAGCTTATTATCATTTTATCAGCTTAAAGAGGCTTACCATGAACAGATAATTTTAACCATTATGCAAATATTCATGTTTGCATATTATGCTGTAACAGTTCTAATTTTTTTGTCAGCTTATACACTAATTATAAATATACTCTCTAAAAAATAAAAAGCGATGGAAAATAAATTGTGAAAAACATGTTCAATTTGATGTAAAATTCTCTTGAAGTTATAAAATGAGTTTTTTAATATGAGAAAAAAAAGGCGGCATAACACAAAAATATATAATGAAAACGCACGTAAAGCACACGTAAAACACCCGTTTTGGTACAGGCGTTTAACGTATGTTGGCTAAAACATGTGTTTTCCATATGTAAAACATATGTTTTACAGACGTTTTTTAAAACGTACGTAAAACATGCGTTGCACTTTTTGCTGTGTAGCATAAATATTTTTTAATTTGTAATTAAGGTTGATCATGTTGATTGGGATTTTTATATTTGCCTTTTCCCCTCAGCCCTCAAATGATTATTGCTCTAGATTTTTTTTTCATTTTTCACATAGTATTTCATAAATATTCTAAAACTATGAACTTTTTATACCTCCTACTTTTGTCTGAATACAGAATGGATTTTGTTTGTACTGTATGTTGTTTTCTGTAAATAACAAATATTAATGATCTGTTGATTGTAAATAATGCATGCATTTATATTTATACCTCTGTTTTTCAAATATTGTTACTCACTTTATTTTTGTAGTATCATACATTTTATAATTAAAGTATTTTCCATAATAGATTTTTTTTCTCTTTTTGACATTTCAATTTGGCATCCAGAGCTTGATATTTTGAGTATAGGATATTTAATTACTTTGGTACATTAAACTGCAGAATCAGATCACAAGGAACAGACCTTTAACTGTTAAACAAAATTTACCAAAGGGTCTAGTAAGGTAAGGTTTAAGAGTTTTTGTTAGATATTCATACTTCTTGTGTTTGTTTCTACCCCATATCAATTTCTTTTCTTTTCATAGAAGACTTCAATAGATCATGTTATGTCATTACCAAAATTTAAACAGATCCTTACTTTTTTCTAACAATTTGAGATCCAAATAATGCTAATGCTGTATATAAGTAAAAAGTTCAAATCAGCCTTTTCCTGCCATTTTAAAAAAATCAATTATTTCAAAAAAGGAGTTCCATAACCTATCAATATTTTTAGCTTCTTTTGTTTCTCAGCTTCTAATTTATAGTATCAATTTTAAATCCCATATTTTGATTTTACCTGACTACATCCTTTAGCAACAATAAATTGGTAACTGATTGAGACTTTATCTGCAACTTAAAAAAGGGAGTGGATGTTTAGTATCCAGTTGGCAGTTTACTAAGGCTTTTCTACCTCAGGAATAGATTTACTGAGGAATATTTGGTCTTCTATGTTCTTCAACTTCGTTCTTTATTTAGCTTTTTTTCAATTTTTTATGATTTGAGGGTCACTGATGAGCCTTTTGTAGACGAACACGCCTCTTGCTTAAATACAAAATTTCAATCCTGGTATCTATAATGAGTTTTGTTTATACATAATCATATAAGATCATGATCCTTACCATTTAAAAAAAATCAAATATCTCGAAAAGGAATACCTTAATCTATCAATAAATTGTCAATTTTAAATCTGAGATTTAAAAATGATCTCTTACTATATACTTGGAAAGCATCAATAAATATAGGTAACTGACAGGGTCTTAATCTCCAACTTAAACAAGAAAATGGATGTTAAAAGATCCTGTGCAAGCTTAAGTGAATATGTGAACCTTGTTATATACTTCTAGTAAATAGACACTGAGTTACATTTTGAACTTATTAGCAGACAAGGTGTCAGCCCTTCAGGAATTAATATCTAGGCATCTGTTGCCGAATCAATACAGAAAAGTCATCCTATTCATTAATGGGACATTCTTATTAGATAAGTAGATAATACAATTCCTTTTAATACAGGAAAAAGCTGTAATCTGAACTATGATAAAACAAATGTTCCAGCGTAACATACTGTGGTGATTTAATTCTTGACTTTAGTTACCATAGTTGTCATTAAGTGAATAATGTCACCCAGTGTATAGTTCGTTGTTATCTTCTAATCTTTGGACGAAACTCATTTTGCTGATTTTTGTTATGTTTTCATCATGTTTTTCAAAAGTAACATATTACATTTACAGCTATTTGATGATATTTTTCTTCAGATTCTGAATTCATTTAATTCTTTTTTTTATTCTTACCTCATTTTTGCCTACTTTAACTGGTATCTTAGTTATATATTTAATGTTCGAAAAACAGTTATAACACAATTTCTTTTCAAACCAAGTTCAATCAACACTATTGCAGGGGAAAGTAAATGTTATTGTCACACAGAAAGAGCGCATATTATTCACAATGAATATAGAAAACAAAACATCAACAGATTGTAAAACAAAAGAACTTAAAAGGTGAAATTAAAATGGGGGATATCAGTAAAAAAACCAAAAGTCAAACATAAGACCTTATAAACTAACATAACAAATGGAAAACAACCGTCACATTCCTGACTTGGTACAGGCATTTTCCACAGAAATTGTATTTTATTGGTCCCTGATACTGAAAAAATTGGGTGAGCAACCCAATCATACATGATGGATTAATGTGATAATATTTTGGATCTAGCAGCCCAACTGTAATAACATACATATAAGACATACAACAAAACTGAAAAATAAATCTCACAAAGTTGTCAACAAAAAAGCTTTCATAGTTGATAGTAAATTTGACAAAGACATAAACAAGTTTTTGAAGTTTATTGTATATACAGCCCATTCTTGACAAAGTAAAATAGAAAGACAAGGGTAAACAAAGGGAAAACAAGTCTTAAAACCTCGTGCGTCCAAAACGCATCTGGATCCATCTGCACCAGGAACGAATATGTACATGTGAAGTCCAAAAGTTACGAGAGAAAGAGATTAATGCAGCAATAAGTTTTCGTTGGTTGCTGTCTGAGTTGTCTTTGGGTGTGTCATTTGAAAGGTTTCACATTTTATTATGCTTGAGTCTATTTAAACTGCATAAATGTTATGGGTTTTGTTAACTATTAAAATCTGTACGTATACATTGAACTGAATGTGAAATTACTGGGAAAAAACAGAGAGAAAGACATTTGAGGTCAAAATACACCAGAAATGATTATACGAAAATATAATGCTGTAAGTTGCCGAATTGTTAATAAAATAATTATCCCTAGATTTTAAATGTCGTATTGTCCATCGAAGTCAAATAAAACTTATATGAACAAAAATTATAGGACTTAGGACTTTACACTGCACACAATACATTGCACCAGAGTTTTTGACTTAGAGTTTAGGTCACTCAGCCTGTCATTGTCATTCACTGTATACCCCGTCATATTTTGTAGCTGCCTGTCCAAATTAAGTCAAGTGCATATAATTCACTTGTCGATTGTTGCTGTATTAACTCATTGTTTTTGTTCATTATTTTGTACATAAATTAGACCGTTAGTTTTTCTCGTTTTTCTTTTCGGGGCCTTTTATTGACTATACGGTATGGGCTTTGCTCATTATTGAAGGACGTACTTAAAGTTGTTAATTTCTGTGTCATTTGGTGTCTTGTGATGAGTTGTCTCATTGCGGTAATCTTACCACATCTTTATTATATTCGTTCTTTTTGTGGTTAGGAGCATTACATGATTCAGTAACATATGGCCCTATAATGAGGCTTTTGTTACGCAATCCAGATCCCCGGTGACACAAATATGCTTTTATTTCTTTTATTTGTCACGTGATTTTATTATCTTGGCAGTAGACATAATAGATCAATAACAGAATTCTTTGTGCAAGTATTCTCGATTTGAAAGGTAATATTTTTTACATCTTTGTTTATTTCCTATAGAAATTTCGAACTTAAGAAGATTGGCAACATATACACAGTCAAAGTTTTCTATTGATTTAATGAAAATGAAAATAACACTCTTTAAACGATGTAAGTTCGAAGCGCTTTTCTGTTTTTACTGGCGTCATATTTCCGTCCTGTCACACTTAAGTATAAGGAAGCATACCACATTACAAAAATCCGTTTGAATGAATCAAATTTGAACAAAGCCCTTCTCGCTGATAGGCATACAGTCGAGGAAACATACTGACCCTAAAATATATCAAGATTAGCTAACGCCGATCGAATCGTCCGTGATAAATTGATTATCCATCCTTGATATTTTTATCCTATCATACATGTATCTTTTACTTCAATCCGACACTCTTTTCCCCGTCGTACAAGTTTGTTAAGGTTGGTCATTTTCTGCCTGCATTTTGAAGATTGCCTTAGTTACCACTAGTTATTTTATCCACTGATGGTACAGGTCACCTTATATATTTTATTTTACATTGAATAGCAAGATGTTAACTATATACATAAGTAAATACATTTCTGTATGTTTTTATATTTTTTCAAATGTTGGATATATATGTCTTGTAAAGCGTGCTAGTAATCTCTATCTTTTATTAATCTATATTTGAAACAAGTATTTTCTTCTCTTCATCCTTTCAGATAATGCAACATATATCCCTCCAATCTTTTTAATGGTTGCGAAGATTTACTGTTTAATTAAAATAAGTTATGAAATAAACCATCAAGCGATCGGGGTTTCTCGTTTAGTTCAAATTTTAAGATATTGCCTTACTTTTTAAGTATTAGTTAAGAGTTAATATGAATTTACATCTCATACATTGGAATACTTAATCCGATGTTACATGTATTTAGCTATGAATAATCCTGATTATTATTAATTTTGTTCTACAACAGCCATAGTATGACAGAGGGTAGTACAGTTAACCGTGAACCTTGTGGATATAATGGTTTATCAAAGCCAGCTCAGGTTTGGTGCAATGATTGTGGCCAGGGCTTTTGTGACGAATGTGTGAATGGACCCCAAATGACAAAGCTACTACAAAACCACCACTTGATATCAATAACTGACTTCTTGAAAAGTACAGAGCTATTCGTCGAGGAAACTGTGAGCATCAGAAAGATCCATATGATTTTTTTGTTCACAACATGACACATTCCTTTGCCTAAAATGTGTCCAGGAAAATCACAGTAAGTGCAAAATATGTAAAAGAGAGACGAAAGATACCAAAGGGACAGTCAAACTCAGAAATCTAAAATAAACTGACAACGCCATGGCTAAAAATGAAAAAAGTCAAACAGACAAACAATAGTACACATGACACAACATAGAAAACTAAAGAATAAACAACACGAACCCCACCCAAAACTAGGGGTGATCTCAGGTGCTCCGGAAGGGGAAGTAGATCCTGCTCCACATGTGGCACCCGTCGTGTTGCTTATGTGATAACAAATCCGGTAAATAGTATAATTTGGTTGGTCACATTCATGAAAGGGACTGGGATTGTCGTTACGACGTAAGGAACATATCCGATATCATTTGTGAAACGGTTATTCCATAACGGCCAACCAACTCGTGATGGCGTCCGTAAAATTTACGAAGGGATGATTTCAACTTCACCATTTGAAACTCTTGGTTTAATAGCTTCCTTGTGAGCTGTCGGAAGTTGCCAAAGGATCCAAAACTTCTACTGCACTGACAAGTCTTGAAAATGATATTCAAAATACTAGTAAAAACATCGCTAAATATCAGGAGGAAGACGACAAATCCATACTGATATAAAACAACAGGAACAAAATATTCGATATGAAGTTTACAATGTTTGTCGCAAATTGATCAAACAATTAGATCAAATACAGGAAAATCTTCTAAAGGAACTTGAGTTGAAATATACAATTGCAATAAAAAGATAAATGAGAATAATTCTGCTCATAAGTTAAACGGCAATAAAACCAATTTCTAATATGAAAAAGTATGCCTCTGAGAAACAAATCTTCATAGGAATACGACAGATCGGAAACATACTCTATAAATAAAACGAAGAAGCTAGAAAAATCTTTTGGAAACAAAAAAAGTTTTGTCTAGAAATAAAGACGAATGATAATGCACAGTCTTTACTTTCAGACAACAAATTATTTGGTGAAATTGTCGTTCGAGAAAATTCTGAAACTTGTAAATTCACAGACACTTTGAAAAACCAAGCACAACTCAACATTCAAAAAGGTGACTCAATCGATAGAATAAAAATGCAGCTTCGCCATTCCATTAAGATTTAAAAAAAAACCCAAGTCAGACAATCTCGCTGACTGCTTGTTCTATACTTCCTACGAAGCAGGTTGTGTTTGCTGATAATAGAAATAACAGACTTATATTTCATACTGAAGATGGGAGTTTTTGCGGTGACATTAAACTCAATGGCATATTTGATCTTGCACCAATTGGTGGTAGTAAGCTAGTTGTCGTTACCGATGAGAAGGTTAAGATAGTAGATGTAAATAAAAAGAAGGTAAAGAAAACTATTACTGAATGTGGAAAGAAAGTATGGAGAATATGCTACGGAAACGGAAAACTATACGCCCTTAATAATGGAAACATAAAAATTGTTGATTTGCATGGTGCTGTTTCAAAATCTATTCCTATAGAAATCAGAGGTACGTGGAACATAACAGTACACAACAATCAAATTTATTTCATTAGCATGCAAACTAAAACTGTATATGCAATCGACCATTTCGGAAATCAGTTATGGAAATTTCATAACATTCGTTTGCAACAACCCAAATGTTTTCACAACTATAATTCTGTTTCGTTAGATGCAATTAACCATGGTAACGCGTTCGCTGTACTACCAGACTATAATCAGGTTATAGTAATATCTGGTGACGGACAACGACATCGAGTTATTATGGACAAATCAAACAATCTTAAAGGTCCAAGCGGTATTTCTTATTTTCGAGAAACTGACCAACTGTTAGTTTGTAATGTTAGCGATGGAGGAGCGTTCATCTACGACATCAAATAACACAGATTACAGTACACATTGTTCTAAATCATTTTATCATAAGTTTTTTTCCATCTTAACTATAAATAAACAATGTAACTTAGACACATTTCACTTCATCATTAAGCAATATCAAATGTACATGTGTATTGATATAAGATACTAGTAAATTATATGACTATGATACAGATTACGATTTGCATTCTACAAAATATAACTTTGCTATCAACTATATATTTGAATATTAAACAATAATCTATCAGATAGTAAGGAAAACTTGAAGGTTGTAAAACACTGAATGTATCGGCAAAATTAACTTTAGTAAGCCGTGTTTAATTTGCTTACGTGTATAAAAGGAGACGCTCAACTTGTTGTGCTTTATCTTATGTTTCGGCAACATAAGTTTACAGATGCTCGATCCATGTAAATCAATTAAGAAGAAACAAATAATTTGATAATTTACATCGGTAAACAAAAATTGAAGGATTTGGTCAAATGACATATTAGACTGCTACACTGGTAACTAAATGTCTCCCGTCGTGTTGCTCATTTTTGTACAAGCCCGGACATTAGGAATATATCCGCTATCATCTATGAAACGGATATTTCATAAATGTCAATCAAATTGTGATTGTGTCCGTACAATCTACGAAGGGAGGATTTCAACCTCATTATTGGGAACACTTGGTTTTATAGCTTCCTTGTGAGCAGTAGTACTTTATCAAGGAAATCGTGAGAGGCAATACAAGCCTGGGACTATCGTATCTATTGGGATATAATCTGTAGGCGCTGCAGGAATATTGCTACATAGAAACGGAAAATTTGCAATAAGGAACCTGAAATCACCTCTTTTGTCGAAAAGGTTTGTTTTCAACCGACTCGTATTGTCAATTTGTTAGATCTAAGTCAAGATAGAAGGCTGTCCTATCATTGTTGTATCCTTTATCTCAAGTTCGATGGGATAGATTCGTTCAAAAAGTAACCAAAGTTTGAATTATTAAGTGACAGAACAGCGATCCATTTCTATTGTATAATGCGGTGCATGTTTTCAGTCCTGAGGATTTTTCATCAAAAGAATATTGAATCACCCGACTAGCTGACAAATTAAATACAATCAGAAGGATTTGATAATGCTTACTTTTTCAGTGAAAGTCTAACGAAATATTAAAATGAATTCCGTGAGAATATGAACATTTATTGTAAAAAATGTTTAATTCTATTTTTCTTGTAGTAGTCAGGATTTATTATGCAGGTTTAAATTTATCCATTAAAATGGCATTTCATCATTGAACAATCCATATACATTTGTTCCTTGTAAAGGTAATCACATTTAACGGACACCAAACATATGCTTAAGGTTGCATTTCTGTCAATATTGACAATGCAATTTCCCATAGGAACTCCTTTTACGGCTAAAACTGTACCACTTTAACTATGAAGTTTTGAAAAAAAATCTTATCCTAGAATTGAAAGTTCACATGCACAACAATTTTTTTCAAAGGTCAAAATATAGGGCTGTGCGGCATATTTTGAACGTTTATATGCCCTAAACTTCTCAGAGTGTAAACTAACACTAATTTCATTAACTACCCTAACCTCGAATGAAAGGTTACCACAGATTTGAATGTAAACAATATGCACATGTACATTTACAGGTAACATTCCCAAGTTATGTCTCTGTGAGATTGAACACAGAGAGCATAACTGGGAACCAGTATGTAAACAAAATTAATTTTCTATGAATATTCAAGATCTCCCAAAAAGAGGAGTGTTTTGAGAAACAGCTGTATTTACAAAGTGCAACCTTAAGACATCGGTTTCTGTCTATATATAGGATACTATATAAAATCATCATAGAAACCAGGATTTAACATTTGTATTTGCGCCAGACACGCGTTTCGTCTACAAAAGACTCATCAATGACGCTAGATTAAATAAAGTTAAAAAGGCCAAATGCCAAATAAAGTCCGAAGATGAAGGGCACATACATCGCATACTGATGACGCATATTGGATATATTACGCAATTTTAAAATTTCAATGTTATATTAAAAACAGTGCATTGTTATACGTTTAAAAGGTTCTATCTCACTGGTATATACAGCGTACAGTTGATTTTGGACGTAGCGAATCTAAGTAGGCAAATAGAACGTCCACATATTTTTCTTCAAAAACTTAAAGCCGTAACAGTTAGTATATCATGTTAAAGAAAACAGCATGGTTTACATTTTATTATACACAAACACCCTGGTACCATAACCAATTTGAACAACAACACAAATTATTAAATGCTAGGTAAAATTTACATTTCGAGTCAAAATCCCATTCCTTTTTTATAGTTTAATTGAGATTGTCAAAATAGTTTTTAATAAAGTCACAAATGATGAGAAACCCAAAAGCCATAAAATTACGTTGCACTCGTGATGATTTTTGTACTCCGAAAAGTTCTTGAATCCTGGACAACTAATAGAACTTAGGACATGGGTCTTATATCATCATGACCTTTGAGTGACCTTGACATCAGAAACGAATTACTAGATTTTTAGAGATATTTTCACAAAATCTGTAACAAACTTGGCCCATCTTGATCCTACATAAAAAATACCAAAAATTATGGTTTTTCAATTTCCAATATAAAATGTTAAAATGTCAAATAGTTAAGTCGTAACAAAACTAAAAGGCGAGTTTTTCAAAGGAGACAACATGCATCTGTTCTCCTGAAATATATTTTAGCAACAAAGGCTAAATTTTTTATTACAAAAACGTGCAACGAACGAAACAGTAAAATTATTTCATAAACAAAATTTAACTGATGACTTTTGTTTTAGAAAGTGATAATAATTACAATGAACTGGGTATGTGGGATATTTTCTCTAGCACATATCCCAGTTACTATTTATTTAAGGTTAGTATTTTTGAGCGGGGTTTTGAGACCAAAGTTTGAAAACATACGTGCGTTTGTCTTTTAGTAAATATAGTTTGTGTTCAAATTAAAATTCTGTGATATTAATGACTTAACAGGCATTAAACGTGTATACAATATTTTTGTATACAAACTGTGTACATAACTAAAAAATTTTGATTAAAATATCTGCTACACTAAGCTCGCTGTATATCGCTCAAAACGCAAACGTTTTTAATTACATGTACGGTATTTATACCCCTTATATATTCAAGTACGCATAAACGATACGTTTGGATTATTTTAATTGTAAAAGCATCAATATGTAGTTCTTCAAATGATTATTATCGGTTTTTGCATGTCAAATTATCACATAAAACAATGAAATTCATCGCATCTAAACAAATTCTACACCAGGAAAGGAATGATTACACTTACAATGATAATGCATCGCACCACATGTTAATATTAATCGCTTTCAATATCTTTATTCTAGATTCTGTTGCTTTAAAAAAAAAAATGGATTTTAATCATGATATTGCTCAATAGTAAAGTCATTTTCTAACGAGATTGTGTTACACAATACATACAAATCAATTGTTCTTTACTTTCACTGACTTTTAACTTTTTGTTATCGACAGTATTATTCTACGTACAATCTTTATCAAAATTTTTGCGATTAAAATTAAGTCCAAACCTCTGTCATACAATCAGGAACTGCACACGATTGTATTCTACGTGCCATACAAAAGTAAAATCACAAAAATACTGAACTCCGATGAAAATTCCAAAAGGAAAGACCCTTATCATCCATCTGTAAAATGTAAACAAAATAGCGCTTTAGTAGCATACAAACACAGTCAAAAAAGGATCATCTCTAGCTATTATCATTTTAATTTATATTGACTGGCTTAAATAGATATTTTGTAGATACATTGTAACGTTTGATCTTGTCGTTTTTTTAAAGTCTATAATATTAGAATTTTCTATGGTTTTCCGTATTTTTGTTAATTCTTTTTTTATCGGTTGTGCGGACAAATTAATAAAATTTTGAAATGAACAGATTCATCAAACCCAATGCTCCCTTCAGTTAAATCTCTAGTTATCTAACACTCTCACCAAAGCTTGCATTTAAAATATTCGAAAAATAAAATATATCTGAAAACATTCCATTGCTTCTCTATCTTTCGATTATTATGTGAACCTTGGTTTTCTTTCATTATTATATATTCATCTAAACTTACTTGAATTCCACAATTAAAACAATACGGTCATGCCTTTGTAAAACTATCACTGTTACTATAATGAAAAAAAGTAAAATCACAAAAATACCGAACTCCGAGGAAAATTCAAAACGGAAAGCCCCTAATCAAATGGCAAATTCAAATGATAAAACAAATTAAACGTATGTACAAATCATTTGTTTTAGTAGATATTGTAATAACGTTATAGATGCTTCACACCTAGTTGAAATGGTTGTTGAGCAAAACTGATAAGAACAATTGAAAAGAAGCTAGCATTATCCTATAATTTAACGTTTCACTATGTATTGATGACATCTCAATAAATAATTCAAAGTTTGGTGCCTTTTTGCAAACTTGAAATAAAGGATACCACTGATACAGGTTAATATGTCTCGAATCTTAAATTCCGTCAAGAAATTAACAATGGAGGTCACATGAAAACTATGTTTTACGATAAAAGAGACGATTTCAGATGTCCAATTGTGAAAATTATAATAACAGTACTAATTTGTGTGCACCAACTGCGCATTACGAAAATTCATACCTCTTCAGTAATGGTCAAAGCCATTATGTGTTAAGTTCAAACCTAATTCAAACGTTGAAGAAGTAGCAATATAACAAAAAAAAATGATCAAGATCATTGACGAATCACAAACAAGAGCTCTGCATGAGGGAGATATATTCTTTTATTGTTTGAATTATGGATATGATTGAGTTTATGGTTTTTAAGGAATAGAACTGGTTGCACATTTGTGATAACTCTCAATTCGATTTAGTCACAAATTTCTAAAGGACTGTTAAAATTAATCACATCCGTGGTTAATCCCTTTTAAACATATATGACGAGGTTAAACCTCTTATCTCCTTTTAGATACTTGAAAAACAATATAAATTTATGATACCGGTGTTATATCTTACATATGCTGCTAGCCAAACACATATTTTCGAATTCCCTACGGATTCATAAAAAACAAATCTCACCATAATGTGTAGTCACTGTCATATAAAACATGGATGAGTTTATTGTGACGTTAACGATAACTGTAAAAAAAAATCCAGTTTTAAGTGTGATAAAAGAGGGACGAAAGATACCAAAGGGACAGTCAAACTCATAAATCTAAAAAAAACTGACAACTGATAAGTTGCTCGATGTTTATATTTATTTAGTTAGCCAAAGCCTCAACGCAGTGACGTCACATTTGAATTTCTAAAGTGATGTCACTTTTTAATTTCTAAATTGATGTCACATTTGAATTAATAAAAAGGTTTTCCAAAAATGATATAGAATAAGGATTCTTTTGAATAATTGAAAATTACAATACTAATTAATATCAAATTGTCGTAGTAATAAGATAATTAATTGTATTATCTAGCTATGTCGGTGTTTCTTCTGAATCAAACTGTTAACTAAATATATCGTATAAATTTCGTTGATCAATCTAAAATCTAATAAATGAACTAAATGATTAATTATATGAATATGTGTAATGTCATGCATCCCGAAAATTTCGATTAAAACTGGAAAATAAGGCTTACCTTTATTTTCTTTCAAGGTTTCATTTATAGAGAATTATAATGCGTACAAGGAATATTTGTATCAGGGTTATAAGTGATTAACTCATTTCTTCAAAATTTTGTACGGAGCCCTGTTGTTTGTTGTGGAAAATCTGTTTCACAGTTGACCATGGATTAGCACTATTTCTCAGTACCGCAAATCCGTCCTATTCCCTCGATTGAAACATTATGACGGTCTCAACATGCGGCCATGGAACTGCCTAATTTGCCGTAGCATCGGACTTCATTAGGTTCTTGGTTGGATTCTATAAACGCTATGCCAATGCTATCTCCATATGAACAAAACTTTTTTTTCAATAATACCACAAACACTACAAGTACCTTAAGGAAATCACTCAAACAGATATACTGGAAGAAACTAAGAACAGAAAAAAATGTTAAAAACTTAAGAAAACAGTCAATTACATTTAATCAAAAGACGCACAAAAGAAATGCCCTCACACAAAGTATATTTTGAAAATAAACACACAACAAAGACACTTGTATTACTGAAACGTGTGTAAAAAGTATATGTTTATATGTTCATGTGAAAATGATGTATTTTTCTTGTTTTCTGGGACTTACCTACTGCAAAACATTTCTCTCTTGAAGTAAGTTCTTGCAGCTGTTAATCTTTATGTTTAAAACTCAGCTAATGGTTCTTAGTGCTTATAAGTGTAAACCACCACTAACTAGGTAATGTTTTAGCAACTGTCCAAAAGAGACTAAAATGACACAGACATTAACAACTATAGATTACCATATGGCCTTCAACAATAAGCAAAGCCCATACCGCATAGTCAGTTATATGAGGCCCCGATATGACAATGTAAAACAATTCAAACGAGAAAACTAACGGCCTTATTAATTTAAATTAGACTTTTTAGACACGAAGGACTTAAATCTTGAAGGTATTTCGTAGTTAATTACTTTGAACGGAAATGTTAATAAACATTTACATGTTTAGTAAAATGAAACAACTAGAATAAACAAGACAGGTTTCATTGTGATCTTATGCAGTTCTGTTATAAGTTTATGGTACCATAAGTGAGCAACTTTATTATAAATGTTCGGTAAATACCTTAATCAGACGGACCATCAAAGTTAACCAATTCGTGGCCTCAAAAGTTTAAATACTTATTTCAACGTATGTCATTATATGGTTCAAATATATATACAGTTGTTCTTCGACAATACTGTTAGAGAGTTAAATCATAATTAAAATATATATCCACAAAAAAATGGTGATAATATCAAAGCAAGACGAATATTCAGATACTTTAAATATATGACATTTGTAAAGAAGTCGTGATTCAATATGGAAGACTCTAAATAACTGGTTCCTATTGTGTACTACATGATGTAATATGGTACAAATTTTTTTAGGATGGCTATTTCTTGTTTATTTGGGTATTTTTTATAAGGAGTTAACTGATTGTTTCTTTGTATTGTGAGTAAACTAGGTTAGGAGAAGACCATTTGATGTTTGGTGGAAAGAGGGAGACAAGACATGAGCAAGAGAATGTCATGGCCTGGTCAGAACTAAAACGATATAATCTTGCCTACAGAGTAAACATATCAATATTCTGAAAAATTAATTGTAGGACATTATTGTGCATACTAGTGAGAAAAGATAAGCCGTCATAACAACAGATGAAAATGCACGTTTCGCCGTAGAACGTCTAATGTTGTCCCGTACCCCCTTTTCGCCGAAAAGAAAACACTATCATCGTCTTAGTCTATTCACGGTGATGTATAGTAAAGGTATAAGAACTTCAATGAAAGTAATAAAAAGCAAACAATATCTATGATAGGAACATCTGATTAACATTACTTTTCCTTCTTATTTATGTTAATGATAATACACAAATTTTCGAATAACAAACTCTTTTATATTGATTTTGAGTCCAAACTCTTAGAGTGCCACTTCAAATAGTTTGAATACAAAGTGCAAACTGTTCTTTAGGATCAGTGCAATCGATTTAGACTTTGAAGTAATTCGGTGTGAGTGTAGAATTTCTATAGGGTTCATGTGATCGTCCATTGTCAACTGCAGGACAAGATGACCTTTAAGATTTTACTTTTGGTTGCTGTCTCATTGCATTTTTTTTTATTTTACTGCTCCTTTCGCCCATATTACAGTTATCATTGTAAATAAAATAAAAAACTCATTTTGGTTGTACAGTTTGGTAGATACATCTGTTATAATAATAAGTAGAGGGTATATATTGTTAGTTTGCTGTCTCATTGACGTACTCTAGGTTTATTGTATACAAGGAAAAAAAAGGAAAACAATTTTACACCGACTAAGAAACCAATAAAAGAAGTCCACATCTTTGACATCTAGTTTGGCATTTATAGACATCAAAAGAAGGTTTACTGTAATTTATAGAAAGTGACACGAAAAATAACCAACTGATTTTAAAAACCATTTTTAATATTTATAAAAAAGGAACGACAAGATACATTGAGTACCAATTGAAAAATTTACCGACTTGAGTTATAATATATATGTGTTGATATTTGATCCACTTTGCATGTTATTGAAGTTAGTTAACACACATATGTTTTTATTATTTCAGGTAGTACAGGTGTAAAGGCAGCATTTTCAACTGCTGAAAAAGAAGTCGATTACGTGTAAGTTATCTGCGCAAATACAGAATGAAAAAAGTTACCCTTTTTTGTAATTTTTTATCACGAGTAAAAGTAACTAGTCTTCAAAATGTGACAAGCAAGTTATTGTATAGTAGTCTATAAATCACCAAGCTGGAGATTCAGTTTTACATCTTTTTATTAGGAGAAAAGCTACATCAATTTTCTATTCAAATTGTCCAGTACACTCGCATATCAAATTAATCACATTACCAATGTTACGAAGTATATAAAAACCAGTGTCAATCCACCATTTATACGTTTGAAAATGCCTGTACCAAGTCAGGAATATAACAGTTGATGTCTATTCGTTTGATGGGTTTTGCCATTTGATTTTGCCATTTGATTAGGGACTTTACGATTGAATTTTCCTCGGAGTTCAGTATTTTTGTGATTTTACTTTTAACAATCAGAAAAATTCACAATTATTTACCTTTACATTTTTGTTCATACGCACCATTTGGCAATATCTGATGAAAGGATAACATGTTGTTATTTTGTTAGTGAGGTCGATTCAATTATATTCACAATATCTTTAAAAAATTGATGTTTAAAACCTCGTTTCAAGATATCGTTCGAAGATCAGCGGCAAATATTTCACTTACATTTAGATCAAGTTAACAATAAATCTAATAGGTAGGAACTATAAAGTGGATCTTCACTACCAACAAGAAAAGATGTGTTGGATTAGGGAAAAATTATACCTTGCAACAGGTCATTTACGAGATCATCAAAATGTATGTACAAACCCGAGAGAACAAAATGACTGGATCAGATATTTAAATTAACAAAAACCTACTAGAACTGTCACAGGCAAAACAAAAATAAAATATAGGATGTTTGTGTAAGAGACTTGAAATGCCATTTAGCTAGCAATTAAAAATAGACAAAAAACTGACTTAAAGATTTTGATATAAAACTGCAAATTTAAATTATATTTCCGAAATTTAATATAGGCTTTTAACAGAGATTGTCAGTAACTTAATCTTCTTTAAATCTGCACACGCAATTTAACCATTACACTCGTTTTGTTGCTGTGTTGCCTTGTCGTTTTTTCTCTCATCTATCAACGTCATTGTCAATTAATGTTCTGTTTTTAGTAAACAGGCTTTTTTATTTCTCATTGAGTCTTCTGTCCCTGCTTATGTTTTTTTACCTTTGGTGTCAATTGTATAATTTTCTTAAAGTTTGGCAGTGTAAGGTCTCTTACAGATTTGGTTTTACAGATTTTTTAATTAATTTTCTATTCGTGATTAGTAGTTGTCTGACTACGATGTCATTGGACATTATCAAATATCCTTTGAATGACATACCCTGGTATGCGAAGTATGGTTTCATACTGGGCATGTGAGATGAAGATATTAAAAAAAAAAACCACCGGAAAATAAGAAGACGACTACTAACCCTTTTGGCAAAAATACTTCCGGTACTAGTTAACCTAGTGTTAAAAAGAATAGAATAAATATAAACAAAACACATGTATATCTTTTGTTTTTAGATGTCTATATGACAAGGATTGTAATAAACTCGCAAAATACATTTAACTATCAATAATTACATCTGGCATTATGCCTGCAAGATACGTCACGATTATGTTCTGTTTATTATATGATAACTTGGTCGGTCATTGTATTCCGTGACATCAATTATTTTAATTTTGAAATTTGTCAATTTGTCAAACGAGGTTATACTAGATATACATACATGTCGGAAGTACTAATGACAATAATTGCTTGATCTGAAAACAAAAAAAAGGTTGTTGGTATTGGTCCGCACAATTTGTTTTTAGAGACAAGAAAGAATGACGTTCCAAGGATGTTTTATTTGCTTATAACAATAACATTGAAAATATATTAAAAAACACATATTAATAACAAAATGAATATAGTGTATAAGGCTACCAAAAAGTAAAAAGAGCGACATATGGTATGTTATTTGTGCAATATTTTGAGGATTTGAAACAAGTGGTGAGGTTTTGTTTCTCTCATACCCCTTCCTTTTTCTTGCTAATCAAATTTTATCGACACATTTTGGTTAGTTGAAATTATCTTCCACAGAACAACTGATTAGAAGATAATTTCAGAAATGCGCATGTGGTGCTACTTTACATGAAAAATTTTCTTTTTAAAGTGCGTTAAATAAAGGCAACAGTAGTATACCGCTGTTCGGAGCTCATAAATCGATTGAGAAAAAAACAAATCCAGGTTACAAACTAAAACTGAGGGAAATGCATCAAATATAAGAGGAGAACTACGACACAATAGAAACATAACATTAAAATTAGTGTTGTCAACGGTTAACCGGTTAACGGTCGAACGATCGAATACCGAACACCAAAAACGCTAACCGGTTAACCGGACTTTTTTTCAATTTTGATATAAATTTGTATTGAAATCATTAAATAGTTAGGTTTTATTTAAAAATTGTCGTCGTGGTTATTTATTTGACAGATCAATTGTTCAATACATTGATTGCTATTGTTAATCATATAAACATAAAATTAATTAGAACTTGTTTCTCAGCTCGGGGCAGGATCTTAAAGAAACATAATTAGTATACATGTTTTTTTAACAGTAACTCTAAATCAGGAATACGATTAAATTTTACGATTTACTTCATTATTTCGTTTCTGATCTAATATTGTGTAAACCTACATCTAATGTGCAACCTCCGTCGTGCAAGGCTTAGTCTTACTTTAAACGAAATGCTAACTAACTCAAACATTGTGAAATGCAAACCAATGTGAATGTACTCAATGTATCCATGATAGTACGAGTAACATGCAAACAAAATAAAGAAACAGGCCGTACGGTGACCTATAGTTGTTAATTTCTGTGTCATTTTGATCACTTGTGGAGAATTGTCTCATTGGCAATCATACGACATCTTCTTTTTTATAATTAATCATTCAAACTGAAACACTCCACATCATTTTCGGAGACAACAAGTGAAAGGGAAAAAATAATCAGTTTCAGACATATTCAATTCTAAGAGATCAAGAAGTCTTTTTTTTATTTAATTTAAGTTGGTACACACGCTTTTTTTGATACGGTGTACTTGGTTATTAAAAGCCAAACTTCCCCAGAAATCCTCACAGCCTTATAATGCCAGAGGACAAACTTCAATTCTAAAAGCGTAAATTGATGACTTAAATGAAAGGTTGTCAAATTGACTATCATACCACATCTAATATCTAAGTGTAGGGTACTACAAGCAACAACTCAAACTACCGGTTAACCGGTTAATCGGTCGAATGATTATCCGAGTAACCGGTTAGGCAAAAGTGTACGATTTGACAACACTAATTGAAATGTAACACACACTGAAAAGAACTATAATATAACAATGTCCATTTTCCTGACTTGGTACAGGAAATTTTAAGAAAAAAATGGTGGGTTGAACCTGGTTTTGTGGAATGCCAAACCTCCCACTTTTATGGCAATGTTACATATAACTTTAAAATGACAACATTACATGACAGGACTACAATACAACTAAATGGGAGAACCATATGTATCCCTTTTATTGTTGTGTTAGATCGTTCATTGCAATTACAAGAAGTGGTAAGCTGTTTAAAAAATATGTGTTTAAAGGAATGATTTTCAATAAGCCTTTTATTTTTCAGGGTTACAATTATCATTGCCTCCATCTCCATAGCAGGTGGAATGGTTCTTATGGTGATTGTTATTTTAATTGTACGATGTGTATGCTTGAAGTGTAAAAAGACACCTGTTCGAAATATACGAGCACGTGGTCCGCCATCATGTACGTATTTTCATTATCGCTTCAAAAATGTTTTTAGCTACTTTCATTTATCAAAATGATTGCATTCTTATAATTCGTATTCCTGACAGGATGGCAGAGAACTAATATTGATACTTAAATAATTGCAGATGCAGGGAGTGTAATGTGTTTCATATAAAACTAAATTCAAAGTTACAATAAAAAAAACTTAAATGCAAAACAAAACAAGAATATGATACCAGAGGAGGCATCGCGTCATCTGTTTACAAGTATTCCTGTGTGCATTTTGCACAACACCAAAGTAAACAGTGTGTTATAATCTTAATAATTATAAAACAATCAAATATGTAAGACAAAAAGGCAGATCGAAAAAGCACATTAGCAAAAACGAAAGACAAAAATACAAAAAATTATCATAGCACAATAACACAATGAAGGAATGATTAGGTGTTCCGGACCATATGAGTATTTGGACCATATGCGTATAATACTCGTTTGGTTATTAACGGCCTGGACCATATGAGTATTTGGACCATAAAGGTATTTTGTTAATCTACATTATAAAATTCCAATAACACAAAAACTTTCTCTAAAAAAACAATGATGGTTTCATAACAATGTATTATTTTTTTTAATTCAAATAGGCCTACTACGTAAAAATTAAATATTGATGCCATAGTTAGTTTTCATCGCTAATTATATTCTTGCATGAAGGCTTGGGGTGACATTTTCTTGGTTGTGCACGATCCTTTTCATTTACACTTTTTGTTTGCGGGTGAAAAGCTAGCCTTTTTGTAGCTGCGAACAGTGATACCATGGTCTTGGGCCATTCAGATATATCTGCGGTATTTTCAAGAAGCTCTAGATCCCAAATATCGTAACATGATTGCAATACACCATATTCATTAGACAACTTAAATAAACTATGTTAATTTCCAGTGACTTCTGTCTTGTGTAACAATTCATTAAGAATTTTTTGGACTTAATTTTTTAAGTCGACATATTGCCATATACTAGTAATAACAAATCAGTAATGACCATCGGTATAAAATGTGTTTATTATAGTTTTGACAAGTAAGTAAAATTAACTACGTGAAACTTCTTATCTATTTAGCTAATCTTTTTATTATAATATAATAATAAAATTACCTACATGATAGCGTCTTTTTAATGAACGGTCATACCATATGAAGAGTTAAGAAGTATTAAAAGTAAACTGTAACAAAGTGTTAATTACCCCGACCATACGAGTATATTCCTATATGGTCATGACCATACGCGTATTGTCTAAATACTCTTATGGTCCGGAACATAGGCACAGAGCAACGTCAAATGGATATTACAAAAAAAAAGACTAAACAGTAAAAGTAATAATTGACAAGGACAAATAAAAGAACATCATAAAACGTAATTAAGATGATACACAACGGTCAGTACCTATAATCTATACTCAAGACCATCGTGAAATACGGAATATCTATCAACAAGGTCTTGGTAATTTCCGATGAACATTTCAAGAAAAAGGATAAGAATATCTTCCACATAACCCTGGTTCATTAACTTTCTGCTTATCCAATGACGAAGTTTTACAACTCTGAGTTGCAGCTACAAACCCCTGAATACTGAATGAGTTGGGAAATGTATAATCCATATGCAGATAAAGTTGGTATACTCCTACTAAAGTGGGGGCGAAATTAACCTTGAGATAAATTTCATATGGACTTTTGCATATGAATGAAATTATTGCAAAACTATTCAATATCTGAATTAATTTTAGTCTTAATCCCGCCAATTATTCTGATATCAAATATGATTGCTACGAATAAAACAAGTTAGTTTATTGATGTCTCACAAAAAAGGCAAAACGTAAATAAATCATCTAGTAGAACGCACTAGCTTTAAAAAACAAGTCTTACCCTAGAGCAAACGGAATCCATACATTTTAGTTTGTAAACTCAACTCTACAAGTAAAGTTATGACACATAATGGATATAACGGATTATTGAAACCGTCATTTACTCATACATGTTAAATTCTCTGTATAACATGGAGTTATATTTTTTCCCTTTGAGTTTCATGTCTTATAATTTTTGTCTTGCACTTAATGTTTAGTGATTTTACAAACACTTTATTATTCCCATTTATGGAGTAAAATCATATAAAAGCAGAGGAAAGAGTAAACTTATATGATACAGCAATCTACCGTTCAAGTAAAGATAATGAAAATAGACAAACAACATTACACCTACTGTCTTATGATTTATGAGCTTTTATGAGTGTAGTCAAGTTGAACACATTAAATTAAGACGACGGTTTCAAAATTGTGGTACCTTTTCTTTTGACATGTGATATTAGCTTTATTTCTATATTGCAGATGAAGACACAAGACAACCTTACAGACTTCCTGCTCCACCAACGTATTCACCTCGAAACTATAATTATGCATCTCATCCACCACCAGCCTACGAAACACACATATCCCTTCCTGGAGTAACGGAATAGTCGACACAATATTTATTCATCCATTATTGTCGTTATTACAGTTTATGAAGACATTTCCATGTTGGTTAAGTCTAAGTAGTACATTCGGTTGAAGCAACGTACCAGTAATTGTAAACTCTCAGCATATTTTTGTTTTGTTGTTGTTAAAGAAAAAAAATATGTTAAGACATCAATATACCAAGTCTATGTAAAGACGAATCACACTACAAAACAAAAGACATTAAATACAGTTCATTACAAGAAAAGGACCGTAAGAAGATAGCCATAAAATACTAAACATTTGTTGATGGCGAAACATACATGTTCTAACCGTGCTGCTGATGTAATGACCACTAACACTTAGCTTTGTTTGTATTGACTATAAAAATAAATATAAAATCATTATAGCAATTCATTTAGGATCATATAAAAAGAAATATTTAAAAAAAAATAATGTGTATCCTAAAATTTAGTTGCGTATGAAATACTTCACAATTTAATACTTCTTAATATGTTCAAAATTAAATCTCCAGTGAGAAGATATTAACATTCTATGCATATCATAACCATATGTAACATAGACAAGAGGGACGTAATATATTAAAGGGACAGTCAAACTCATAAATCTAAAACAAACTGACAACGCCATGGCTAAAAATGAAAGGGACAAACAAAAAAGAGCACACACGACACAACATAGAAAACTAAAGAATAAACAACACGAACCCCACAAAAAAACTAGGGGTACATTCGAAATGTTTAAGCTACTTTTTTCTTCTTCTATCTTTCGCATACAATAACCCCTCCGATTGGGTTTTAATCGTGTTGCAGTGTTAAAATAAGATGGCATGCATTCAGTTAAAATAACATTGGTAATACCAGAGGGACATTCAAACTCATACATTGAAAAATAAACTGACAAAGCCTTGGCTAAAATGAAAAAGACAGACAGACAAATAATAGTACACATGACACAACATAGAAAACATGTATATAATTACCACGAAAGAAATATACAGTTGGTTATATTACTTACTATTTGGTATGTTTTTTTAGGACACACTGATGATTGGATCAGATCTTAAGTACCAATGAAATAGAGACACCTGTAATCACTTACAACACAATAATTAATTAACAGTGGAGAAGAAGAAAGATCAGTAACATTTGACAACGAATACACATTTCTGTATTGTTTTTAATATGAGAAAGTATTGAATCCCAGAGTGAATACTAAAAAAATGCATAAGTAACTTTTGTTTGATAATTTTATCTTTAGATAAATGTGTTCCAATATTTGTTGATTTCATTGGTTATTTTAGAGAAATTGAAACTATATAACTATGCATGTTTCTGCTGTTCAGGATATGAAAGCATTGTTAAAGATTTTTTTGTACCAAAGACTTTACCAGAAATCTGAGAAGCTTGTATCTGTGATTAAATGTACTCGCATCATATTTCTATTCACTGCTTTGTAATTAATGTCAGATCTGAAAGTTAATACTTTTTTACAAAATTGAACATTCCTCTTGAATCTATTGCACCTTTGCAAAGATAATATCAAGTCTTGGAGTATATGTTATTTTTTTAAGGTCATTTTTATACAAAGTTGTATGCAATTTTTTATGTTATTGTTGTTGATTTTCGAAAGTGCATACGAGAAATAATATAACAATATATTTTATTGATGTGTTTTGATTCCTATGAAACTAGGATCCAGAAAACTGGTACCCACATCGATAAATAAATCCCTAGTATTTAGAGTATTTTAAAGATTACAATTATTAGTAAGCTGAAATGTGGCACCATCTTCAATCATTATGTAATAAAATTTAAATTTTCTTCGGTTGTTCTTAGTATAAAATGATAGCCTTCATATATTTAACATAGTTTTCAAGGTGACAACTCCACTATAAGTAAACTTTAAAGTTGATTAATTAATATTTGATTAGGTGAGCAAACTGGTGTGCAGTTCAAGCAACAGAACCACTAAAATAAAAGAAATTTAACTTTATTGATCCTTGTGTTGTGTAAACTGCTGAAAATTTTTAAATGATGCATGGACTAGCACATCTTATATCTTGATTCTAGAAAGAGATGTTTTCCGAACTATGTATAATAATTTTCAGCAAGACTTCCTGTTTAATAGTCTTTTCCATTTTCACAGTTTGAAAGTCTCTTCGTAAAATAGAGAATGTAAATATGGAATGTGTCAAAAAGACAACACCCCGACCAAAGAGCAGAAAAACATTTGAAGGCCACCGATGGGTCTTCAATACAGTGAGAAAACCCTGCACCCATATTTTTTTTTAAATAAAGTTTAAATCATTGTTATTGAAGCCTATGTGATTTTTATAAATGTATTTTGATATTATGTTAATGTTGAGAATTGTTATGACCCTGACCAATATTGTTATTTTTTATGTCAACATACTCAGTTATGGTTAATCAATATTATTTGTTATGGATAGTACACATATTATGATGATGTAATTACTATTGATAAGTAAGATTTGGAGAATCTGTTGAAATTTGTGCAGTGTAGCCATTCGCTGAAATTTCTTATTTTGGGTTGTTTTTTTAAATGATTTTAAAGGAGATTAAGGCTAGTGGTGGGTTGTAAGGTACTTAGAATTAGTCATTGGTGGATGGTTGTATGTTCAAAAATTAAAAAAAGAATAGTATAAATATTTTTTTTAAAATTTGTATTTAAGGTTGTTTGGGTTTTGATATTTGCCTTTTCCCTTCAGCCCTCAAATGATTCTTGCTCTAATTTTTTTTCCTTCATTTTTCACATAGTATTTCATACGTATTCTAAAACTATAATCTATTTATATATCATACTGAAGTCTGAATACAGTATTGATTTTGTTTGTACTTTATGTTGTTTTCTGTAAATAACAAATAAACTGATATGTTGATGGTATATAATGCATGTATTTATATTTATACATCTGTATTTTCAAATATTGTTACTCGCTTTATTTTTTGTAGTATCATACATTTTATAATAAAAGTATTTATTCATAATAATTTTTTCTTTCATTTTTTTTATACGACCGCAAAAATTTTAATTTTTCGTCGTATATTGCTATCACGTTGGCGTCGTCGTCGTCGTCGTCTTGCGTCGTCGTCGTCCGAATACTTTTAATTTTCGCACTCTAACTTTAGTAAAAGTGAATAGAAATCGATGAAATTTTGACACAAGGTTTATGACCACAAAAGGAAGGTTGGGATTGGTTTTGGGAGTTTTGGTCCCAATATTTTAGGAATTAGGGGCCAAAAAGGGCCCATATAAGCATTTTCTTGGTTTTCGCACTATATCTTTAGTTTAAGTGAATAGAAATCAGTGAAATTTTAAAACAATGTTTATGATCACAAAAGGAAGGTTGGGATTGATTTTGGGAGTTTTGGTTCCAACAGTTTAGGAATTAGGGGCCAAAAAAGGGCCCAAATAAGCATTATTCTTGGTTTTCGCACAATAACTTTAGTATAAGGAAATAGAAATCAGTGAAATTTAAACACAAGTTTTATGACCATAAAAGGAAGGTTGGGTTTGATTTTGGGAGTTTTGGTCCCAACAGTTTAGGAATAAGAGGCCCAAAGGGTCCAAAATTGAACTTTGTTTGATTTCATCAAAAATTGAATAATGATTTAGTTCTTTGATATGCTAAATCTAACTGTGTATGAAGATTCTTAATTTTTGGTCCCGTTTTCAAATTGGTCTACATTAAGATTCTAAGGGTCCAAAATCAAAGGGTACAAAATTAAACTTAGTTTGATTTTAACAAAAATTGAATCCTTGGGGTTCTTTAATATGTTGAATCTAAAAATGTACTTAGATTTTTTATTATTGGCCCAGTTTTCAAGTTGGTCCAAATCGGGGTCCAAAATTAAACTTTGTTTGATTTCATCAAAAATTGAATAATTGGAGTTCTTTGATATGCCAAATCTAACTGTGTATGTAGATTCTTAATTTTTGGTCCCGTTTTCGAATTGGTCTTCATTAAAGTCCAAAGGGTCCCAAATTAAACTAAATTTGATTTTAACAAAAATTGAATTCTTTGGCTTTTTTGATATGCTGAATCTAAACATGTTTATGGGCCCAGTTTTCAAGTTGGTTCAAATCAGGATCCAAAATTATTATATTAAGTATTGTGCAATGGCAAGAAATTTTCAATGGTACAGTATTCAGCAATAGCAAGAAATCTTCAATTGCACAGTATTGTGCAATAGCAAGAAATTTTCAATTGCTCAGTATTGCGCAATAGCAAGAAATCTTCAATTGCACAGTATTGTGCAATAGTAAATATTTTCAATTGCACAGTATTGCGCAATAGCCAGAAATATCTTATTGCACAATATTGTGCAATAGCAAGAAATTTTCAATTGATTGGAGTTATCTTTCTTTGTCCAGAATAGTAGTTGAGTCAACTTAAATCATTGTTCTATACAATATACAATGTAAATTCCCTTTTACTACCAACTGATAAATTAAAACAATCTTTACCATTCAGTGATAACAAGCACCTTTTTTTACATTTTAATATTTTATGATGTATTTAAATGAGTAGTTATTGTTGCAAACTCCATTAGAAATTTGAATTGAGATCAGTTTTGGAAAAAGGGAAAGGGGGATGTGAAAAAGGGGGGGGGGTTAAATTTTTCTCATTTCAGATTTCATAAATAAAAAGAAAATTTCTTCAAACATTTTTTTGAGAGGATTAATATTCAACAGCATAGTGAATTGCTCAAAGGCAAAAAAAAAATAATTTAAGTTCATTAGACCACATTCATTCTGTGTCAGAAATCTATGCTGTGTCAACTTTTTAATCACAATCTAAATTTAGAGCTGTATCCAGCTTGGATGTTGTGTCCATACTTGCCCCAACCGTTCAGGGTTCAACCTCTGCGGTCGTATAAAGCTGCGCCCTGCGGAGCATCTGGTTTACATTTGTATATTATTTCCAGAGTTAGGTTTTGTAAGTAAAGAATATTTTATTACTTCTGTACATTACACTGCAGACTCAGATCAAAAGGAACAGACCTTTAACTGTTATCATGAATTTACCTCAGGGTGTAGTAAGGAGAGTTTTTATTTAGGATTTTTTGTTAGCTTGTGTTTTTTCCTTACAATGTAAAAAAAAATTGCCCCATATCAACTTTTGTTGTTTTCATAGAATACTTCAATAGGTCATGAAAAGGTCATTACCAAAATTTTAACAGATTCTAATATTCTTTTCTTTATCTTACTATTTGAGACCCAAGTCAGCCTTTTCCTGCCATTTAAAAAAAAATCAAGTATCTCAAAAAAGGAGCTCCATAATCTATCAATATTCTTAGCTTATTTTGCTTCTCAGCTTCTCAAATATATTATCAGTTTTAAATCCCATATTTAAAAAAAACACCTGACTACATCCTTTAGCAGCAACAATAAATTGGTAACTGACAGAGTCTTAATCTTTAACTTAAACAAGAAAGTTGATGTTTTATATCCAGTTTGCAGTTTACAAAGGCTTTTCTACCTCATTAAAATTAATTTTCCTTAGGATTATTTGGTCCTCAGTGCTCTTTAACTTCTTCTTTAAGTAACATTTTTTTGATTCGAGTGTCACTGATGAGTCTTTTGTAGACGAAACGTGCATCTAGCTTAAATACAAGCATAACGGGCTCATTACATTTGCACGCATTTTTGGATTAAAAGTTTTTACGTTTGTGAGCAGCTTTTGATTACATTTGAGCACATTTTTCTTACAGGTAAAGTCAGGTAAAAAAAGGTAATATCAATATATAATTTGTTGATTTTATAATAAATATGATTTAACATCATTAACCTGGAACATATTTTGTATGCAAATTATATATTGTTAATATTGAATTCTAAAACAAAATATAAAGTGTTCATGATAAATCCTGTTACAGATTCAAGCATACATGTAACTTCATTGCCAATATTTAAGAGAAAACAAGTACCCCGAATAGTAATAGCTTTTACATCGGTAAACAAATTAAGTTAGTTTGTTAAGTGTTGTCAAGGCACACAAATTGGATTTTTTTTCTTAAACAAATTGGGGGAAAAATCATTAGTATATGATGGATATACTAATTGATAGAATATAATACAATGGACTTATCTTGTTTAAAATTGCACTCCCACCTCCTCTTGGGTGAGTAGGGAGTTTAATAGACTAACATAAAGCCTACTTTTACTTAAAAAATAATTCAATTAATCAATAAGTATTATAATTTGAGTTTACCTGTAAAAAGAAAGCGACTGTCTTCAACTTTTCTGAAACTATTACTCTGTTGGTAAGAGAACATTGAAATCCATAGTCACTTTCTTTTTATTCATAAATGAGAAGAATATATGATTAGGATTCTTTTTTACATCTTAAATTTCAAAATAACAAATGATTATAAACCAATCAAATTCATATGGGAATCTTTAACAAAGGAGCAAACCATATCTTTTTGCTGTACAGTACATGGATGACCCATCCGCACTATCATTTTCTATGTTTATTTGACCGTGAAAATGGGGTAAAATCTCTAATTTGGCATTAAAAGTAAAAAGATCATATCATAGGGAACATGTGTTCTAAGTTTCAAGCTGATTGGACTTCCACTTCATCAAAAACTACCTTGACCAAATACTTTAACCTGAAACTTGGACTGTCATTTTCTGTGTTCAGTGGACCGATCATATCATAAAGAACATGTGTTCTAAGTTTCAATTTGATTGGACTCCAACTTCATCAAAAACTACCTTGACCAAATACTTGAACCTGAAACTTGCACTATCATTTTCTATGTTCAGTGGACCGATCATATCATAAAGAACATGTGTTCTAAGTTTCAAGATGATTGGACTTCAACTTCATCAAAAACTTCCGTGACCAAATCTTTAACCTGAAACTTGCACTATCATTTTCTATGTTAAGTGGACCGTGAACTTGGGGTCAAGACTCTAATTTGGCATTAAAATTGGAAAGATCATATCATAGGGCACATGTGTACTAAGTTTTAAGTTGATTGGGCTTCAACTTCATCAAAAACTACCTTGACCAAAAACTTTAACCCGAAACTTGCACTATCATTTTCTATGTTCAGTGGACCATAAAATTGGGGGTCAAAACTCTAATAGGGCATTAACATTAGAAAGATCATATCATAGGGCACATGTGTACTAAGTTTTAAGTTTATTGGACTTCAACTTCATCAAAAACTACCTTGACCAAAACCTTTATCCTGAAGTGGGACGAACGGACGAACGGACGGACGAACGGACGGACAGACGAACGAACGTACAGACCAGAAAACATAATGCCCCTCTACTATTGTTCGTGGGGCATAATTGTGTAACTAAACAAAATTAATGAGGAGTCGAGATGTTTGGCATATTTATATTTACATGGATGATATGCAGTCACTTTGGGAAATAATTTGGATAACTTTTGCAGTCATTAGGCTTATCTGTATGTTAAGCAAACCACATTTAAACATGTAAATCTTAGAAAACAGCATTACTCTAATTTTTATACTGCGACATTGACATAATACCTTGTTTACTCATGTTTTTTATCATTAAGCTAGGCTGGCTATAACACCATGTTAAATCCACCATTTTCTACATGAAAATGCCTGTTTCAAGTCAGGTATACGACAGTTGTTGTCCATTAGTTTGATGTGTCTGAGCTTTTAATTTTGTCATTTGATAGGATACTTTCCTCTTTGGGTTTTCCTCAGAGTTCTGTGTTTTTGCTATTTTACTTCTTTTTAGCAATATTTAGATATGAAAAGGCTTGCACTGTTTACAAACATTTATTGAACCCCAATGTAGAAGATTATGAAAGGTATAGGCTGTTGTAGTTAGGTGACAAGTATATTAAAAAAATTGACTGTATATATATATATTTCTTTAAGTAATTTGTGTTTATCAACTCTGAAGCAGTGATATCTTTAGCTTGATATCGTTTAGTTTTTATAGTAAGAGTATTGGTGCTGCTTAAACTGACCTAGTCTGGAACATGGAAGTTGTTATCTTATGGTTCGTATGTATGTTGCATAATCGTTTGTTTTCTGTTGCACTTCAGTGTTCTGTTGTTTCTTTGTTTTCCTCTTATAGTTGATGTGCTTCGGTTTTAGTTTAAAACCCAGATTTGTTTTTCTCTAAATCGATCTATGACTTTTGAACAGCGGTATACTACTGTTGACTTTAGTTGAGATTGCCTTTATGAAGAAGAATAGGATTTGATATTGTACAGTGATATTGGTGGAAGAGACATTTTATTCACATTGTGATGGTGAACCCAAAACTACTTAGAAAAGATATGCATACACTAGCAGCATATGTATTACATATTACTGATAATCGTGTCACAAATAATTGACACATAATTTCGTCTTTTAGTATAGACAGGTATTACATTTTATCTTACCTCCTATACATTTCTAGGAATATGATTGGTTAAAAGCGTCCGCGTTCAAATCGTGTAGATTTGATATTAGGTTATTAGGGAGGCGGGGCTCATTTTATACACGGTTAGTAGTCGTGTTACGTCCCTTTATATTCCATATAAGGTAAGAAGGGAGGCGGGGGCTTATTTAATACACGGTTAGTAGTGGTGTTACGTCCCTTTATAAAAACAAAGCGGTACTGAGAAAAAATCTTAAAGGCTTCAACAGACGAAGAAATTGATGATTACGATGAAAATAAATTCATAAAACACATTTATACATAACAAGTTGTTCTTGGTGGCATCTGTTTGTGTAGAATCAATGGAAGTAGTTTCTTAATGCTAACAGTGTCGAAGACTTGCTAATTTTGATAGGCCACTAGTTTAAATTTCACACGTTAAGATAGTCGGTAAGATGAATTCGTTACATTGTGTGCTAGGAACGTAATACGGTTTATATGGGGTCAGTAAATTCCATATGGGATGAGAGCGAAGCTCGAAGCTCGAATCCCCATATGGAATTTACTGACCCCATATATACCGTATTTGGTCACTAGCACACTGTAACTAATACTATTTGATGTGCATACTATTCCAATTTATTGAGGAAAGGTCCAATGTGTGTTTAAAATGTTCTCACGTATGGAGATATGTTCTAACATTAAAAGACAATGTTCCGCGTACGAAAACAATGTTCAAATGTAAGGATTGATTGATTGGCGTTTGTAGGGAGAACATGTTCCGTAAATGTGATTAACTGTTATAATATATAAGGAACATTTCTCATGTATGCATATTATGTTCCCATGTTTGCAAATAAACTCATCATAGATATCAGGATTAAAATTTTATATTTACGCCAGACGCGCGTTTCGTCTACAAAAGACTCATCAGGTACGCTCGAATAAAAACATACATTGAGGACCAAAAATTTCTAAAAGTTTTGATAAATACAGCTAAGGTAATTTAACTGAGGTAGAAAACCCTTAGTATTTCAAAAAATTTAAGTTTTGTTAACAGTTAATTAACAATTATATATGAACATATGAATGATAACGTAAGTCAACACAGAAGTACTGACTACTGGGCTGGGTATGCATTCGGGGAATTAAAATCAAATGTACAGTACTTACTTTCAGACCTCAAATCGTTCGAGGATATTTTTGACCGAGAAGAGTCTGAAACTTTTAAGTTCGCAGAAAATTCAAAGGAACAAGCACAACTCATTGCGTCAATATTCAGAAACATCACTCAATTGATGAAATACATCTACTGTTACAACTTAAGCAATCTTCCGGGTAAGACAATGTCACTGACGGTATGTGCTATTCTTCCTACAAAGCAGCTTGTGTGTGCGGACAATAACAACAACAGACTAACATTTCATAATGAAGATGGGAGCTTAAAGTCATAAGAAACCTCAAATTAAAAAAAAATATGCATATGTTTTTTATAACTATATGGATAGTTTTCATTATACAACTTATGTACATACACTTTTTTCTGAGGAAAATTCTTTAATTTGTCCACATTTAGAAGAAGTTTACTTATTTTTAATTGCTTGCTTCCAGGAAGCAATTCGCCGACATATTTTCCGTATTCATAGTGACCCGAGAGTAACCCTCCTCGTAAAATTCCGGTGATCGCAATACGCATGGATCTGTCACTGAAATAAACAAATATCTGATTTTTCATGTTAAACACGTGCTCAATACCCATGCTTTTTGTGATTTGTTTACTATAAGGTGACAATCGGTAAAACTCGGCTTCAAAACACGGCATTTAATGAGCAGCCATATTTGTTAAATCATAACAAACAGAGAGAAAAAAATTGAAGATTATATGATATATTTGCGAAAATAATGATAAAATCGTGCACAGAGGACTAAGTTTATGATATATACATGCATTGGTTCAAGAATTGGATAAACATTATTTTTCACCACTCACTCGTTTCATATGACTTTAACCGATGCGATTTATCTAGTTGGAAAATTCTTCTGCATATTTGATCTCACTCCTGTTTATAGCTTATGTTTCTAATAACAAATTTAAATACAAAGAAATTACCTATTACTATATATTAAAGCAATATTACGAAATTGGGAACATCCAATGGCAACAGAAAACTGTATAACATAGATAACAACTCGGTAACAATGGTTGATTTGGATGGAACCGTTTTGAAATCTCTTCCTTTACATATCGGCATTGTATGTAATGTGACAGTACACAACGATTTGCTTTATTTTATAAACGTTGCTACAGAAACTCAGGCAATACAGGCAATATCTCATGGACATTTCATGATGAACGTTTGTAACTACCCAAATGTTTTCTGAAATTCATGAGTTTTTCTTTAGATGTAGATAACCATGGTAACGTTTTTATTATACTTCCAGACTATGATAAGGTATAGTAGTATCTAGCGACGGAAAACAACACCGTGTCATTCTGGACAAAACGAACAATCTTAAAAGTCCAAGTGGGATTTCTTATTGTCGAGAAACCGATCAACTGTTGATTTGTAACGTTAGCAATGGCGGGGCGTTCATTTACGAAATAAAATAACAGTGATCGCAGAACACATTGGTCTCAGTTTATTTTATCACAAGGTTGTCATCGTATTCAACTATAAGTAAGGAAAGGTAATTTAAGGCACAATTTACTTTATCTTTAATTAATATCAAATTATAGTTGAATAGCTTCTTATTGAATTGCATGTGTGTATTTTTTTTTTTACATAACACAGATTGTATTTACATTCTACGACACAATAGACTGTTTACATCGGGATGATAATAAATCACTAAAGATTTGACGGGCAGCCAAATTGAAGGTTACAAAACACTGAATTGATCATAGAACTTTTACGTAGTATGTTTTAAACTCAATCCTATGATATTTTGATTGGGTGTGTGTTCGTATGGCAGGCCATTCATGCATAGCAGGTTACATCAACTCTGTCGGCGCACCCGGTTTCGTTTTGTCGTAACTTACGGAAACAAAGGATTACCGATACTCAAACATAATAAATCATTTATTAAGAAACAAAGTCAATTGATTATTGATTAACAAGATTAGAGCATCGATTTCCTAAAATTCTAAAAGTAGTGAGACAGCGTCTTCGGCTTTGCATGCATTATCCGCCAAACGAACCCACAATAAGTCAACATGTCAAGATTGGTTATATGATATCTGGTATAAAAAAATAAGACTTTATATTATGTTGCTAGCTAGTTGAGACACCGACAAATCGTTCGAGTCAACCAAATCGTTCTAGTCAACCAAATCGTTCGAGTCAACCAAATCGTTCGTTCGAGTCAACCACATCGTTCGAGTTTTCCAAATCGTTCGAGTCAACCAAATCGTATGAGTCAACCAAATCGTTCGAGTCAACCAAATCGTATGAGTCAACCAAATCGTGATAGTGATCGAACAAATAATGTAGCGTCGATTTCAGTCGATTTCCCTAAATATTCCTTTGAAAAAGTTGTTATATACATTTGTGTATGGAAGGACACATATCTTAATAATGTCAAAGGAACGGATTTTTTAAAGGTCATCTTACGGTCTTTAAAAATACTTCCATTTGGCCCTGCACCACACGGATTGACAGGGGTATATAATATGTTGATGCTTTGCACTCTTTATGTTTCTTCATATTTTGTGCAAAACAGAGGAGTAGGTCCGGTAAGACCACTTTTTGGCCCCAAAATATAACAGTTTTACAAAATTGTTAAAATATAAATTTTTAGTTATTTATTGGACAGAAGAATGCTTCTGCTACATAAATATGGGCTCTTTTAGACAATACAATGCACATATATCGGGTTGTAGCACTATTGAGTCATGCTAAATTATTGAAATCTTCAAAATTCTAGCATTTTAGTTAAATTTTAGACGGTTTCCGTGTAAAACAAAAGTGGACGCATTCGTGTTCGTCCTTAATATTGAAAGGTAAGTTGTATTTGATGATAATACATAACATATATAAAGGTTCTGGATGAACACGGATGCGGCCACTTTCATTTTTGACAAAAACCATCTGTAAAGTGACATTTTTCGGCATATTTGGTAGATTTTTCATATTTGAGCTTGAATCGGATCGTTTTTAATGACTAAATCAGTTAAAATCTTTCACATAAACTAATTTAATCAGATGAAATAGACACTAGAGTGGTCAAAATCTTTCGTCAGATGAACCTGAAATTTGAGGCCAAAATCGGTCCTTACCGGACCTACTCCTTTGATGAAGTCAATCAATATAGGCAAACTACATAAACTTGATTGATGTTAGGTAACCGACAGCTATACATCTTTATGGCATACTCGGTATCGCATTTCGGACTGAAAAGAAAGGGTCCAGACAGGACAAAAACTAATGCTATCAAACAGTCATTAAAAAAGCCCAGAAAGAATAATTTCTTAAAGGAAATTTTATGGACTAGTTTTTGGTAAAGGCAATTAAAAAGTATAATTATTCAATGTTATTTTTAGGACACTCTATCTTTGCCAACTAAAATTTTATCCATGGTACCCATCTCTTTTTTGTTGATCTGGTATTGCTAATTATTTTTCTGTGTACAGTTTTTCTCATAGGTAATCGCTCTTATTAAAGATTGACAATAACGGTCAGATTCGGAGTTTGAGTACGACTACAAATCATACGGTAGAAGGTGATCTCAGATTTGTACGCTAATTAAATTTACTGTGTTCAATCTTTGTATGGTGATACAAGTATGACGAAACTATTTATCAAATATAATGACTTTTATAAAAGTGCGCTTTTCCTTTAAAGCTCGATAACAGAGGCAAGGCTTGATTACTTCAGTTATGTAAAACGTTGCGTCAATTACATAGTGTTTGTTTTGCGGATAGATGAATAAATCGATGTCAGATTGGACACTTGAATACTACTATTCATAGTTCACCCACCGTTTTCTTTGGTGAATACATGTACCAAAGCAGGAATATGACAGTTGCTTTCCATTAGTCTCATTGGTTGACAAAGACTAACATTTGATTTTTGTCATTTTTTATTGACTTTAAAAGACACGACAAAGATCAATTATATTCGTTGGAACAAATTCCTTTGTCTACTGTTAATAAATTTCATAAAAGGTATTTTTACATCATATAAAACATTAACAATGTCTGAGATATTCTATATCAAAAACTCATATAAAATATATATCTGTTGAACATTACCAACCAAATGTTGAAAATTAATAAACCATCGTCTAAGCTTTACGATTTGTTAAGTTAATTTTATTTAGATATATAAGTAAATTGCCACGTTAACCAAGCGTTTTTGTAATATTAATTTCTCCATTTCTCCTTTGTAACCACCTGATGAGGTAGTATATAGTATTCTTATTTTATACTGTTAGTGATGGTTTGGCACCATCAAGCTAGTTTAACCCCATCACATTCTATTTGTGCCTGTCAACTGTCAGTTGTGTGTAGTTCAGTGGTTTTCGTTTGTTTTTGTATATCAAATTTGTTTTTTCGTTCCTAGTGTTTGGATATAAATCAGGCCGACAGTTTAAAATTTGCCATTTTGGGGACTTTTATAGCTGACTTTGTGCTATTGGGTCTACATATTGAAGATCTAAACTGAAAAGTTGCGAATAAACTCAACAGAACCTATAAAAGATTGTCATCAAAACAAATTTCATAACAGTGCACAGCATTATAATCCATCCGTAACGAAAATATAACTTACATCTTTAACGAAGTTGAATAAGATTACTCTTTCAATCTCGATCAAATGAATAAAGAAAGGCTTTAAGCTATATCACACCGGTAAATTAGATAGTATTGAATTATAAACGTACATAAATCAATAACTAGTCAAGAATATTTTAACAATTTAATTTCATACAACCTTTATTCAAAATTAATTTAATTTAATATTCATCTGATGGGTCGTTTGAAGGCGAAACGCGGGTCTGGCTTACACAACTATTACCTTGGTATATTTGGTGAGTGTAAGCACAGTCAATGTAAAAAATTGTGAATGTATCACATTGTATTTGATTTACCTTTATAAATCAAATCGCATGACAGGAGAATATCAAATACAAAAAGAAACCTGGTCATTTAATTGATGTAGCTTTATCGGTATAGGAAGATGCGGTATGAGTGTCAATCAGAAAACTCTTCATCCAAGTAACAATGAATAAAAATAAACCATTATAGGTCAAAGTAAGGTCTTCAACACGGAGTCTAACCTCACACCAAACAGCAAGCTATAAAGGACCCACAAACTACTAGTGTAAAACCGTTTAAACGGGAAAACCAACGGTCTAATCTATAAAAAAACAAACCAGAAACACTTATGAACAACATAAACAAACGACAACCACTTAACATCAGATTGGTGCAAACAATTGCAGCGAAATTAAAAACTTTAATCATAATTTATTATATCTATATAGAGTTAGTGTTCCTTTTATTATTGAATATTCATACTGTTTCATTTGTCACGTGATTTTATTATCTTTGCTAGTATTGCCATATTTTATCCGGTTACGAGTGATTGATTGTGGAAAAATTCTCGATTTGAAAGGTAAACTGTTTAATAACTCTATAGCAATTAGAAGTTTTAGAAGATTTACAGAATAATTTAAAGAAATGGGAAATGAAATTACCACTTTATAAACTGATTGCGTTTGAAGCGTTTTTCTGTGGCAGCTTTAATACATACTTCCTGGTTACATTGAAGTTTGAAAAACTACTTCTTATTGGGTATCATATTGAAATTTCCGTTCGAATGAAGTAAATTTTGACATATACTACGTAATAATATAAAGAAATATCTGAAGGCTTTTATTAGATTACGATGTCCGTTACAAATGAATAAAGCATAGTGCATATCAAATATTCTTTATTTACTTTTCCATTAAACGCAATTATGAAATAAACCTTCATGCTATTTGGATTTCTCATGTAGATCGAATTCGACAATGATGTTCAATACCTTGTTTAAGGTAGCACAATACAAAGAATTTTTCACTTCCAATCAGACAACTTTCAACTGATTTATTCATTTCATCCTTCTTTGAATTTTATAAATGAGGTACCAAAAGAAAGAGGAAAGATTAATCTTTCAAATTGTGATAATTTCATTATGACCTAATTATTACATAAGTAATTGTTACGTAATTAGTGGATATATTGTGTTGTCCACACTTGAATGAATTTAGCTTCGTTGTTATTCATAGCATTTCAAAATATTTTATAAATTCTTGTACAACACAGTTTGACCTCCACAACCGTGTCTCCGATTTTTCCTATTGTATTTCATTCTCTCATAAACCTCAAATGAAGTTTGCAACATCAATTCACAAGAGATCACTAAACTTAATTGGGTATAAAAATTGTTTTATTGATGTTTTTTGGAAATCTGAGACACGGTTTTGGAGGTCAAGCTGTGTTGTACAAGAATCTATAAAATATTTTGGGCTGCTATGAATAACAAAAAAGCTAAATTCATGCAAGTGTGGACATCACAATATATCAACTGATTACATAACAATTAATTATGTAATAATTATGTCATAATGAAATTATCACAATTTGAAAGATTAATCTTTCCACATTCTTTTAGTACCTCATTTATAAAATTCAAAGAAGGATGATTGAATTATTATATCAGATTAAAGTTGTCCGATTGGATGTGAAAAAACCTTTGTATTGTGCTACTTTAAGTATAAGTTAGGGATTACAATTGACACCACTAAAATAGAACTCATACATTTAAATACCATGATCATTATCTATTATGTTGTTTTACAGGAATAGCATGGCTGAGGGTCCTACAGTTAGCTGTGAACCTTGTGGATATGATGGTTTATCAAAGTCCGCCAATTCATGGTGTAATGACTGTGGAGAGGGTTTCTGTGACGAATGTGTCAAAGATCACAAAAGGACAAAACTACTACGATCTCACCACTTGATATCAATAACTGACTACTTAAAAAGTACAGAACTGTTCATTGATGAAAACTGTGTGCATCACAAGGAGCCATATGAATTTTTCTGTTCACAACATGACGGAATCCTTTGCCTTAAATGTTTACAAGAGCATCACAGTAAGTGCAAAATATCTAAGCTGTCCGAAGTTGCAAAAGGATCTAAAACATCTACTGCACTAGCAGATCTTGAAACCGAGATTGAAAGCACAAGTCAAAACTTCGCTGAATATCACAAGGAGGAAGACAATTATATTACTGATTTGAAACAACAAGAAAAAAATATCCGGGATGAAGTTTACAATATTCGTTCTCAATTCAACAAACACTTAGATCGATTACAGCAAAAAGCCTTAAAGGACCTTGAGATGAAATACAACAATTGCACCAAAAAAGTTAACGAGAATAAGTCTGCTTTTAAGAGTCACTGTAATACAGCAATCGCGTTACACAACCGTATTTCTAACATGAAGAAGTATGCCTCTGAGAAACAAGCCTTCATTGGAATCCGACAAATAGGAAGTATATTTTTTAAACAAAAACAAGAAGTTCGGAAAAACTTGTCGAAACAAAAAAGGTATAGCCTAGAACTAAAGGTGAATGATAATTTATTGTCTTTACTTCTAGACCTCAAATCTTTCGGCGATGTTGTCGTTCGGGAAAGTTCAGAAACTGTTAAGTTCATAGACCGTTTCAAAAAACAAGCACAACTCAACATTCAGAAACATTACACGATCGATGAAATCAAACTAAAGCTTCACAATGCAATCCAGATCGTAAATTCACGAGGCCCGAAAATGTCATTGACTTCTTGTGCTATTCTTCCTACAATGCACAGTGTGTTTGTTGACAATCAAAATGGCGAACTTGTAATTCATGATGAAGACGGGAAATTTATCGGGGACATGAGACTAAATGATATATTTGATATTACGCCTATTGGTAGTAGTAAGATAGCAGTTGTTACGGATGGCAAGGTTAAAATAGTGGATATCACTACAAAGGTTATAGTTAAGACTATTATTGATTCCGGTTCGAGTGTATGGGGAATATGCTATGAAAACGAAAAACTATACTGCATGCATGACAGAAATATCAGTATCTTTGATTTAGATGGAACTGATCCGAAATATATTCCTGTTGAATATAGTAATGTTTATAACCTGGCAGTACTCAAAGATCATATTTATTTTATTAGCTTAACGACACAAACTGTCTATGCTATTGACCATTCTGGTAAACAGTTATGGACATTTGATGACAATCGGTTACATTGCTCAACAGTTTTTCTGCACAATTATTCTTCCTCATTAGATGTAGATAACCATGGTAACGTTTTTATTGTACTACCAGATTATGATAAGGTTATAGTAGTTTCTAGTGACGGACAACAACATCGTGTTATTCTGGACAAATCAAATAGTCTTAAAGGTCCAAGCGGTATCTCTTTTTGTCGAGAAACCGATCAACTGTTAGTTTGTAACGTTAGCGACGAAAGGGCGACAATTTACGACATCAAAGTTTGAAATTCATTTCAGGTCATTATAGTTCACATTGTTGTCATGCCTTTTAAATAATATTAAAAAACATTTAGTGACTGCTGTCTCCCTATTTTTGACATTTTTACCTATTATGTCTGTTTGTATTGTTCACACATCGTTGTCATTATAATGCAATTTTACGCGACTGTCATACAAGTGAGAGGTTTAGCTACCTATAAAACCAGTTTATAATCCACAATTTTCTATATAAGAAAATACATGTACCAAGTTAGTTATATGACAGTTGTTGTCCATTCGTCTGGTGTGTTTAAGATTTTGATTTTGACGTTTCGAGTAAATGAGACAGTAACCCATAAACAACAAAAGATGTTTAAAGGCAACATTGCCTCCAACACAAGACTGAATAAATTCATTAAAGACAATAGGAACAAACAGTAATTCGCCAAATAATGAAAAAATGTATATAATACACAAGAAAACTTTTGACAAGGTTCATCAAATACATTTGGCGTGGAAAACAACTTAATGTTGACCTCTAGCAGTCTTTTAGCATTATATAGTTAAAGGAATTTTTTTTATTGACTTTGACTATAAATTTCTCTTTCTTTTATTTTTAAGCAACTAAGCTGTTTCGAACCCTCGCTTTCCACAGAAGAGTTTTCTGTATGAGACAAGAATTATGTTGGTATCGTTTAGTTAAGTTCAAAGCTGGTTGGGAATGCAACTTGAAACCAGATATCTCAAATTACATTTCTTCTTTTAATGTGCAACATTTTATTGATTGAATTTACTTATATACAAAATTGAACTTAGTTTTGCAAAACATCTTACAACAAAAATACGTGTCCATAGAATCTATATACATTATAGTTTTCAAGAGAATAAACAAAAACGCAACATTTTTAATAATCGGCCAATACATCTTATGTCGTCTATTATCAGTTTTTAATTAAATTAACAAAACTGACGACGGATAATTGAATAATGGAAATCACACATAGCATTTTGATAATAAACACGAGAAGAATGGCTAAATCATGTCCTTATAGAAATTTGTGTGAATAAACCGATTATCCGTTTGAGGTTGTGGCGACAGAAGATGGTAAGGAAAGTTAAAAGTTTAAAGTGGTTCCAAATGGTGACACAATTTTTTTTTTAAATTCACGAACGGACTAGCTAAATTTTACCAAAAGAGATATGGTTGCTACGTGAGGAAGATACCAACACTATCATACTTATTTTAGGTAACCCGTTTTTTTCACTAGTAAACAAGTGTGACTGTAATGAGAAGACGCTGTTACAGACATATTTGTCAAAAAGGAAAAATTTTAGTTTTTTGTGCAATGTTGACCACGGCTTTTGAAAGTATGATGAATTCAACAAAACATATAGTTATAATATATAAAAGAAGATGTGGTTTGATTGCCAATGAGATAACTCTTCCGAAGAGAAAAAAATTGGCACAGAAATCAACAATTTTAGGTCAACATATGGCCTTCAACAATGAGAAAAGCTTATACCACATTTTCACATATAAAAGGCTCCACAATTACAAATGTAAAACAAAGCAAACGGAAAAACTATCAGTCTTATTAATGTACCCAAAAAAATGAACAAAAACCAAATATGTAACACAGCAACAAACGACAATCAATGAATTACAGGCTCCTGACTTGGCACATGCACATATATATATAGAATATGGCTGAGTTAAACATGTTAGCGCAGATACAAGTACTTGTCTTAGGAAGGAATAAATCCTACTTTGTAAAGAATCACAAAAATTCTTTGAAACTGACACTATAAAGAAGCTTGATTTCTTGATTAACAACATATTTGTTACGTATAGAGGACGTTTTTTTTTCAACAGCCATTTCGGGATCTTTTACAACTGACTATGTGGTATTGGTTCTTCCAAACCATACGGTGAACTGTATTTGTTAATTTCATTGTCATTTGGTCGATTGTAGAAAGTTTTCCCTTTGGTAATCATACAAAATTTTCTTATTTTTATATCAATGAAGGGAAATGTAACCTTTGTATCAACGGGCTACAACTGAATGACTATACAAAATAAGATATTTGGATCTTTCAAAAAGTCCAGATAAACTTGTACTCTAGATCACATGATTCTTGATACAAATTGTCAAACTAAAAAGTTGCAAATAAACCAAACAGAGCCTATAACTAATTTTTCATCAACAGGAATCTGATGTACAGTGGTTGTGGTCTGTCTATGTAGTTCATACGTGTTTCTCATCTCTCGTTTGTATATAGATTAGACCGTTGGTTTTCCCGTTTGAATGGTTTTAAACTATTAAATGTTGGGGCCCTTTATAGCTTGCTGTTCGGTGTGAGCCAAGGCTCCGTGTTGAAGGCTGTACATTAACCTATAATAGTTTACTTTTATGAATTGTTACTTGAATGGAGAGTTGTCTCATTGGCACTCATACCACATCTTCCTATATCTACAAAACATTATAATCCATCCATAACAAGTTATATCGCACATCTTAAACGACGTTGAACAAGGTAACTCTTTAATCTTGATCAAATAGATAGAAAAAGCTCTTAGGTAAATTATACCGGTATATTAAAATCATTGAATTTTAAACGTATAAAAATAAGTTACTAGTCAAGAATGTTTTACCCCAGGAGTAGATTACCTTAGCCGTATTTGGCACAACTTTTTGGAATTTTGGGTCCTCAATGCTCTCTTCAACTTTGTATTTATTTGGCTTTTTTAACTATTTTGATCTGAACGTCACTGATGAGTCTTATGTAGACGAAACGCGCGTCTGGCGTATAAAATTATAATCCTGGTACTTATGATAACTAATTAAAGGGGCACTAGCTGTCAAATTCATGTTCATTTATTTTAATCAAATGCTCATATTTTATTGATAACAATGTAAAACATTTATCCAAACTATTAAAAGTCTAAAATAAATAATAATTAGGGCACGAGCATAAAGATACGTAGCTTCGTTTCGTGTGTATTTTAGTTCAGACGCCATCTAATTAGTTATCGAGTTGACCTCTAAAGTCATGCGATGACCATACAAGCGATGTAAACATAAATAAATATATAAATGGATTAAGCACACTCGTGATTATTCTAGGTCTATTTAATTTCATATAATAGATGAAAAATAAATGCTTATCGTCGTTTCTACCTGTTTAAGAATGAATTTTTGTAGGTCGAATCAGTCAATCAAATGATTTATCTTTGTTTCACTTTCAATGTTGACATTCTTTTCCTTTAAATAACTTTACACATACAGTTCACGCGTATTAATCTCAAGCTAAGCGGTTGTATTGATGTTTACATGAATACCGATTTCTTGAAATGGATTATTATTCATTTCAAGTGAATAATTCGTAATCAATGTTTTTGTTAGCTTATTTTGACAAAATTGAACCGTATTGGCTTCTAAAAGCTAATAATTATTTTACTATTTGCATTTCATTATTGATTGAGCAAAAAAAAGTTATTAGATTTTTTATACATCTCGTAGCTAGTGCCCCTTTGACAATTTAATTTCATGCAAGCTTCATTCTAAATTGAATTAATTTAATGTTCATCTGAAGGGTCGTTTGTAGACAAAACGCAGGTCTGGCTTTCACAACTATAAGCCTGGTATATTTGGTAGGTGTAAGCACAGTCAAATCAACAGATGTGAATGCATTTTCAAACAATTAACAGTATGACCAGGTTTCTTCATATGAGCATTGCTTCTTGTATCTAACAGTACAGTTATTAACAATAATGTACATACAACCTTGTCTATAAGTTTTGGAACAGTATCACACTGAATTTTATTTACCCTTTAAAATCAAATCTCATGACAGGAGAATATGAATATAAATCAAATCTGGTCATTTAATTTTTATAACTATACATGTTTAAAAATATAATTTATCATATATGATATGATAGAGTTAGTGTACCTTTTATCATTAAATATTCATACTTTTTCATTTGTCACGTGATTTTATTATCAAATCAAATCAAATCAAATAATTTTATTGGTGTAAATTCCTATACAGAAATGAGACCAGCCGACATTAACAAAATACAAAGACAAAAATAAACAAACAAACAAACAAACAAAAAAAACCCAACCAAACATATTTTCTCAATGATAATGATAAGAGATACATATTTTATATTTACATTGCGTGGAGGTGTTATTCATACAATATTATTAATTCAAGCTATTGCAATCAGCTTTAATACTATAAAAGCTCTTAAAAACATTATGTTTGCTTTGAATGAATGTTCAAATCATACATATCGCTTATTCCAGCTACACTTACAGTACTAATGTTCGTATCATTACTTTTCAAAATGAAACTAAACTTATCTTGTTCACACATATTAACAAAAGATGAAACTATATCGCTTAAATTAAAAAAGAGTACATTTCTATTAAGTTCTAACGCTTTACATTGAATGAGGAAATGGAACTCATCTTCAATTCCATCCTTACAAATTTTATCTGTACCAGTATACACAAATTTTATCAGGTAACGAGTGATTGATTGTGGAAAGATTCTCGATTTGAAAGATAAACTGTTTAATAGAGCTATAGCAAATACAATGTTTAAAATATTTACAGAATAATTTAATGATAGTGGAAATGAAATTTCCACCTTATAAATTCAGTGCGTTTGAGGCGCTTTTCTGTGTCAGCTTTTACACTTACTTCCTGGTTACATTGAAGTTTGAAACACCTGATTTTTTGTTTTGTTGTGTATCATATTGAAATGTCCGTTCGAATTAATTAAAATTTGGCATATAGTACATACAAATACACAGTTCTAATATGTCCGTTACAAATAAATATAGCATAGCGCGTATCATTTAATCTGTATTTACTGCTCAATTAAAAGCAACTATGAAATAAACCTCCACGCTATTGGGATTTCTCATGTCTTTTCTAGGTAAAAGCCAATAGGAAGAAATGACTTCTTTGCAATAGAACTCATACATTGAAATAGCATGATCATAATCAATTTTGTTGTTCGACAGGTATAGTATGGCAGAGGGTACTCTAGTTAGTTGTGAACCTTGTGGATATAATGGTTTTTCAAGGTCCGCTCAGGTTTGGTGCAATGGTTGTGGCGAGGGCTTCTGTCACGAATGTATCAACGATCGTAAAAGGACAAAAATACTACGATCCCACCGCTTGATATCAATAACTGACTACTTGAAAAGTACAGAACTGTTCATTGATGAAAAGTGTGAGCATCACAAAGAACCATATGATTTTTTTTCTGTTCACAACATGACGGAATCCTTTGCCTTAAATGTTTACAAGAGCATCACAGTAAGTGCACAATATCTAAGCTGTCCGAAGTTGCAAAAGGATCTAAAACTTCTACTGCACTAGCAGATCTTGAAACCGAAATTCGAAGCACGAGTCAAAACTTCGCTAAATACCAGGAGCAGGGAGAAAACACATCCAAAACTTATTTGAAACAGCAAGAACAAAGCATCCGGGATGAAGTTTGTAATATTTGTCGTAAATTTAGTTTAGGTGTATCCAAAAATATATGGTCATACTTATTTAAAGTAACCTGTTTTTCCCTAGAAAAAAGTAAAATCACAAAAAGACTGAACTCCGAGGAAAATTAAAAAAAAAGAAAAGTCCCTTATCAAATGGTAAAATCAAAAGCTCAAACACATCAAACGAATGGACAACAAGTGTCATATTCATGACTTGGTACAGTCATATTCTTATGTAGAAAATAGTGTGACTCTAATGTGACGCTGCTGTTACAGACATATTTGTAGAAATGGCAAATCAAAGTTCTTTGTGCAATGTTGACCACAGTTTTAAAAGTACGATGAATTGGAGAAAATAATAAAAATACATTATGGCAATTAAAAAGCACATTGTTTTAATCGATTATGGTCACAAAATCATATCTGCATTGAATTTCATAGTAGAACTTTCGAAACTTCAACTTATATTTCATCATAGTATGAGAGGTTTATACGATACGAAAATAAAAAGCAAACAATTACAAAAATAAATACTTTATAAATAATTTCAGTCTTTTGTTGTTTTGTTTTTGTTTATTTTAACAAATTGTTGGCTACATCGTATGTTTAGTTGACCTTTTCATAGATGATATCGAATATGTGTACATGTGGTAACTACAATACAATTCCCCTTTCACGAATGTGATCTACTGAATTATACTTTTTACCAGATTTGTAATAACATCAGCAACACGACGGGTACCACATGTGAAGAAGGATCTGCTAACCATTCCGGGGAGCCCCTTAGATCACCCCAGTTTTTGATGAGGTTTATGAAGCTAAGTCTTAAGTTTGATATGTTGTGTCTTCTGTACTATTATTTCTCTGTTTGTCTTTTTTATTTTTAACCATGGCGTTTAGTTAATTTTCAATCTATGCGTTTGACTGTTCCTCTGGTATCTTTCGTCCCTCCTTGGAATTTCCCCTAAAAATTGTGCAAAGAGTGACACATCTAACTACATCATAGCCAGTGTATTAGCACGACACTTTAATTCGTTAATTGTCAGTATACACATATTAATTCACTTATATGAAAAATGATCAGGTTGGATGTTTTGCAAAATTATCACCGTTCATACACAATTTGACACGTACAACAAGAAAATATGAATTTCAAACATTATGTATCTTCATGTTAAAGCAGAATTTAGTTTGTTTTTAAAAATCGTACCAGCTTAAGTGTATTTTTTTAAAATATAGTGCACACTCATATCGATATATCTTCCATATTTTAAAAGCAACACGTTTTCAGGAAAATTCAGGAAATTTTTCCATAACTTTTATATGGATTTCATATTTTGCGTGTGAAATATAGCCGCCATTGTATCTAATGATTTTTATTGTTGCATAATATTTAAAAATATCTAATGAAGCCAATTAAAGTTGAAATCGAAATTATTATAAATTTATGAATTAATATCCTTCTGATGTTTTAAAGTTATATTTTGTGTGTGAGATATTTGGATTAAGGCATGAAATCCTTTGCATTTCATAGAACTGTTATAGATTATCGAGGGTGTTTCTGTTTACAAAACTTTAGATTTTGGAAATATTAGGCCTTCTACTTCAGGAATAGATTACCTTAGCTGTATTTGACAAAAATACTAGTATTTGGAATAGTTTGTCCTCAATGCTCTTCGACATTTTACTTTAAGTGGCTTTTTTTTAACTTTTGTTAAGCGTTTGTGAGCGTCACTGATTAGCCTTTTGAAGACAAAACGCGCGTCTGGTGAAAATAGAAAATGTCAACCCTGGTATCTGACTGATGAGTTTATTTACTACCACTGGGTCGATGCCACTGCTGGTGGGTTTTTTTCCTCGAGGGTATCACCAGCTATGTAGTCAACACTTCTGTGCTGACACGAACTATCATTGATATCGTTGCTTAGGTCCCTGGCTTTATTTAGTCTACGCCGGAACCCTATTCGACATTATTCCACCATCTATTACTGTGTACGGATTTGCCGACGACCATACTGCTAATAAACGTTTCGTGCCAACATTAACGAATGAGATGGATGCAATTCGTGACTTACAGGACTGCGCTGTTCTTATAAACAACTGGATGAACAGTAACAAACTAAAAATGAACAATGCGAAAACAGAGTTTATTCTCTTTGGCAGCTGACAACAACTCTCTAAATGTCAGACAAAAGAAAAAATCATTTGTGGAGATGTTATAAAATCAAAAACATGTATACGGTACTTAGGAGCTTTTCTGGATGAGACTCTAAACTTCAAAGACCATATTACTAAAAAATGTAAGACAGCAATGATGAACTACTACAAAATAAAGTGCATAAGATCCTATCTATCGAAAGAAGCAACTGAAACTTTGGTCTTATCTTTGGTTATTTCACATTTAGATTATTGCAATGTTATACTTTTTGGAGTTTCACAAACTGATTTATATAAATTGCAACGTATACAGAATATGTGTGCCAAACTTGTGTTAAACCGTTCTAAGTATGACAGTGCCAAGCAGGCATTGTTTGACTTACACTGGCTTCCGATCAAAGCCAGAATTACATTTAAAATCTTAACATATATGTACAACTGTCATGTAGGTAATGCACCGTCATATTTGATCAATTTGTTAAATCCTCAAGTGTCGAAACGTTCATTAAGGTCGTCAGAGTCATCTATTGGTTGTTATGCAGTCCCATATAACAAAAAGAAAACTTTTTCAGATAGAAGCTTTAGTACTATTGGGCCAAAATGGTGGAATGAACTAGGTACAAATGTAAGAAACTCTGAATCTTTGGATATTTTTAAATGTCGGTTGAAAACATTGTACTTCCAAAATTATTTTGAACTTTTCTGACTTTTTTCTTGTGTATCACAGTATAAATTTTCAATTTTTGGTATTGTACATACATATTGTATTTTTGTTTAGTATTTTTGTATTTTATATGTCATTTATGTACAACGCCATTGAATACATATTGTATATGTAGAAATAGGCGTTTAATTAAGTTTTCATGTTTCATGTTTCATTGATATGGTCATAAGTTTAAATTAACTGTTTACTAAACTTTGAATTTTTGAAATACTTTTTCTACCCCAGGAATAGATTATCTAAGCTGTATTTTAGAAAACTTCAAGGAATTTTCGCTCCCAACTGATCTTCAACTTCGTATATTATTTGGCCTTTTTTTATTCGAGGGTCACTGATAAGTCTTTTGAAGACAAAACGCGCATCGGGTGCATTAAATACAAAATTTCAATCCTGGTACATGTATCTATGATGAGTTTATTCGCAGCTTGTTGTTTATGTATAAATTGAAAACCCGCGTGCGCCCTTAGTTTCTGACTATAATTTTCAATCTCAAACGGGTAGCATGATATGAATAATTGTCACCAAAAATTATTTAAATAAGGCCGTTAGTTTTCTCGATTGAATTGTTTTACATTGTCATATCGGGGCCTTTTATAGCTGACTATGAGGTATTGGCTTTGCTCATTGTTGAAGGCCGTACGGTGACCTATAATTGTTAATGTCTGTGTCATTTTGGTCTCTTGTGGACAGTTGTCTCATTGGCAATCATACCACATCTTCTTTTTTATATATACAATAGCGATAAAAACCTACAAGTCAGTTATTAAATGGCCCTGACATGATACATTGTAAGATTACGCAAATGACATTCCACCGCGAAAAAATAAACACATTAACTCCTGATTCATGGCACAAAATAAACAAGAAACAGATATAATATCATACAGCAACCAATGACAACCAGTGAGAAAACGTCTGCATTCGGACAGTAATATAACGAAATTGGTGGAATTAAACATGGTTGTAAAGCATTTCGTTGGTTAAACATGTTTGTAAAGCATTTGGTTTGTTGAACATATTTGTAAAGCATTTTGGTGAGTTATTCATGTTTGCATTCTCAATTTCATTGTGAGCGTTCAACACATTTCTTACACTGGACAACGATGTAACAGTAAAACAATTACAAATCAATTGGAAACAAACTCAACACAGATACCAGGATTTAATTTTTTATTTACCCCAGGACGAGCGTTTTTCTCAATAGAAGACTCATCAGAGACGAATCCAAAATAATTAAACAGGCCAAATTAAGAACGAAGTTGAAAAGCATTGAAGGCCAAAATTCCTAAAATTTTTGCCAAATACAGCTAAGGTAATCTGTTCCTGAGGTAGAAATTCCTTAGTATTTCAAAAATTTAAAAGTTTTGTGATGACTTGACTCATGAGTGTATCGAGAAATAAGTTCAAAAATTTGATAAGAGCTGACGACGCCATGACTACAAAAAACAAACATCGATTACAGACATTACAAAAAAAAATTGTGCAACACGACTCCAAATCTCACCAAAAACTGGAATGAACTCAGTTGTTAAGGATTTGTGATGAATGATGTCCATCAAACACTTGAATGAACAAATTAAATATAACAATTTGGAATCCAATGCAAAGGTTTCCTTGAATGGATTTAACCCTCAACAAGGAAATCATGAAGTCCTATTTTGCGTTACTAATGAGCATTATTGTTTTAACTGTCTTAGTCGTATATGTTACACTCTGTCAGGCGCCGAACATCCTTCATCTGTTCGTGTTGTTGAGATCATGATGTTCCATTGCCCTCCTTGTATCTTTTCTCCCTGTATGTTAACTCTAGTCAAACTCTATCTCGGGATGCACTGATTGTGATTTTTTTTCAACTTCAGATACTTTATTTCACTAGTAGTTGTTAACAAAGCCCCTTAATGTTACAACAATGTCACTAAGGTTCTTCCCTGTATTGTTAATTACCAATAAAACCAGGTGATTTCATTGGCAAATGTTTTATAAATCGAAATAGAATAATTCCGTGTCTGTTACAATTTACAGAGTAATAGCTGTCTACATCGTGTATACATTACTTTATTTTACAATGAAAAAGAAAACAGAACTTTGACCGTCTTTTGTTTAGCTTTTAGTTTAGGATTATACAGCGAAACTGAAAGAGCATGGTTTCTGATCGGATCAAGAGGTTTTTTTTTTAATAGTATCTTATCATTCAAATGCACTAAACATTGAATAATATACCTTATCTTATATTTAAACAACAAATTAAGGAGCAATTTTGAAATCAAATTTCTAAAATTTTCCTTTAAAATTTCTCAAAAAGGTATTTTCCGGGTGATGTAAAATTTGTGTATCAATTTAATTTTTTTAGGACAGACACTGATTATGCTTCGTACTATATAATATATGTCTCTCTTAATGCTAAGAACAAAAAAAAAATGTAATTAGAAAACAGTCGACATTATAAAAAAGTTCGACACAGACAAAAGGAGATACATCACTGTCTCAGTGCTCACTTCTTACAATTGTCACTGATCATGTAAAGGTTAATATTTCATTGACAATTTGTGTATGCCTAATAACTCTGAAATAATTTTAATAAATTAAAATTAAAATTAGATTGGATGTTAGCAGACACGAAGGTGTCAAATCTGGAAGGTATTGCATAGTTATTTCACTTTGAACGTTAATGTTTAAAACATTTCCATGTCCGGTAAATGAAATTAGACTAAACTAGACAAGCCTCAGTGATATCTATTATAGTTCTCTTCATAAGATCATGGTACCATTAGTGAACCCATTTATTAGAAATGTTCGGGTAAATACCTTAATCAGACGAACCATCAAAGTTAACCAATTCGTGGCCTCAAAAGTTTAAATACTTATTTCAACTTATTTTATTATATGGTTCAAATATATATATATACAGTTGTTCTTCGACAATACTGTTTAAGATTTAAATCTATAATTAAAATATACATATACACAAAAAATAAAATGATAATATCAAAGCAGACGAATATTCAGATACTTTAAATATATGACATTTGTATAGAAGTCGTGATTAAATATGGAAGACTCTAAATAACTGGTGCCTACTGTGTAGTACATGTTGTAATATGGTATATATTTTTTTAGGATGGTTATTTCTATTTCATTTAGGTAAGTATAAAGGAGTTTAAAAGTGATTATTTATGTGTATCTTTTTAGTAAACGAGGTTAGGGAATCGACAATTGATTTTCGGATGATGGTAGGGGAAGGCACAAACTGGAGAATACCATGACCTGTTGAGAACTAAAACGATACAATCTTCACTAGAAAGTATAAAGGTCAATATTCTGAAAAAATAAGTAAAAGATATTATTGTGTACAATGGTGAAAATAGATAAGCCGTCATATCAACAGATGAAAATGATCATTTTATACGACTAAGTATTATGCCATCCTGTACTCCTTTTCGCCACACAAAAAAACCATGTCATCGCCTTAGTCTACTCACGGTGAAGTAAAGTGGTGATATAAGACCCACAATGAGACTAATGAATAGAAAACAGTATTTCAATTGATGTGGATTCCAAAGTGAAACTCTTAGATTGCTACGTCAAATAGTTTGAATACAAAGTATAAACTGTTACTTTTGGTTGCTGTCTCATTGCATTTTAACTTCCTGCTTTTTTGTCCATAGCACAGTTATTATTGTTATTAAATAAAAAAAAATATTTTGAGGGGTTCATACAGATCTGGAAGATACATCTGTTTTAATATTAAGAAGAGGGAAGGTATTGTTAGGGTACTGTCACATTGATTAAGTCTAGCTTTTATAAAAAGGAAAATAAAGGAAAAAAATCATACGCCAAATAAGAAACCAACAAAAGAAGTCCACATTTTTGGCATCTTATTTGACATTTATAGACATCAAAAGAAGTTTCGATATATACGTTTACTGCTAGTCTTTTGTAACATCTCAGAGTCATCTCGGGTTTCTAGTCATTGAAAATTCGCACGAGCGTTCTTCACAGTTTGAATATAATGCGTTTCCAAATAACAAAGACAAGAATTGACTGACACAAAAGTTCACAAATATTTACATCAAGTCACTTACATAAATACGTAACAAAGTCATCCTAATTCAATTCTCCGCGGCATACACTCTCCACTTCATTTATTCTATTGTTACGCTTGAATGGAAACGCAAATTGTCTATGCTTTCCACACACGCCATGACTCGGCACAATCGTCCCAATTTTGCATCCTTTACACATTCGGATAGCATTATGACTTCAGGTACCTCAATCAAATGTAACAGGTCTTTCTTCCGTTTATGTTTTGTGTCTCTTTCATTGTTTCGAATAACGGGTATTTGTTCTGTGTATTTTTCGGACTGCTCATTATTTCGGATCTATGTATCCGTGACCTTGTCCACCTCACCCGTTAATATAGGGAACTAGCTATTAAAAATGTCACAATATACATTTATATAACATCACCACTGTCTATATACTAGTAACGAAGTCCGTTTAATATTGACATGTTTATTCGTATAGATATTCATATAGCAGTACATGTATCATATAAATATAAAGGTTCACAATATAATTTCTAATTTAACTTGTTACTTCATTCTCATCTATATTACAACTTGTTACTTCAAGCTACTACTCCAATATAACTATAACTGACCAAGACATAAAGTTTCTCACACTATAAACAGCGGTTCTTATATTAGATTAAACATTGCTTAATGGTCCAACAATATTTTGATAAACTTCTAAATGTTATTGCAACTCTTCTGTGTAACCCATGTACCGTATAAACTGTAACATTGATCAAAATGAAAGATCATTGAACTAATTTTGTATTTAATTGTTATAAAAAAAGAAACGACCAGAGACATTGAGTACCAATTGAATAATTTACCGACTGGAGTTATAACATACATATGTGTTGATATTTGATCCCCTTTGCATGTTATTGAAGTTAGTTAACACACGTATTTATATTATTTCAGGTAGTACAGGTGTAAAAGCAGCTTCTTCCACTGCTCAACAAGATGTCGATTACGTGTAAGTTATCTGCGCAAATACAGAATTAAAAAAGTTACCCGTTTTTTGTAATTTTTTATCACGAGTAAAAGTACCTAGACCTCAAAATGTGACAAGCAAGTGATTGTATAGTAGTCTATAAATCACCAAGCTTGACATTCAGTTTTACATCTTTTTATTAGAAGAAATGCTATATCAATTTTATATTCAAATTGTCCAGTTCACTTGCATATCAAATAAACCACATTACCAATGTTTCTAAGTAAGCGGTTACAATCAAGAAAATTCACAATTATCTACCTTCCCATTTTCTTTCAAACGCACCATTCGGCAATGTCTGATGAAAGGATAACATGCTGTTATTTTGTTAGTAAGGTCGATTTAATTATAATCACAATATCTTAAAAAATTGTTGTTTAAAAATCCGTTTCAAGATATCTTTTGAAGATCAGCGGCAAATATTTCACTTAAATTTAGATTAAGTTAACAATAAATATAATAGGTAGAAACTATTTAGTGGATTTTCAATACCAACAAGAAAAGATGTGTTGGATTAGGGGACAAATTATACCTTGCAACAGGTCATATACGAGATGATTAAAGGTACATATCAACGAAATGTATATGCTAATTCGAGAGAACAAAATGACTGGATCAGATATTTAAATTAACAAAACCTACCAGCAGTTTAACAGACAAAACAAAAATAAAATATCGTTGTTTGTGTAAGAGACTTGAAATGCCATTTAGCTAGCAATTAAAATAGACAAAAAACTGACTTATAAATTTTGATATAAAACTGCAAAATTGTATTTCCGAAATTTAATATAGGCTGTTAGCAGAGATTGTCGGTAACTTAATCTTCTTTTAATCTGCACACGAAATTTAACCATTACACTCATTTTGTTGCTGTGTTGGCTTGTCGCTTTTTCTCAACCATCAACGTCATTGTCACTTAATGTTCTGTTTTTAGAAGACAGGCTTTTTTAATTTTTCCTTGAGTCTTCTGTTTCTCCTTTTTTTTTTTTTTACCTTTGATGTCAATTGTATAATTGTCTTAAAGTTTGGTAGTGTAAGGTCTCTTACAGATTTTGTTTTACAGATTTGTTAAATCAATTTTCTACTCGTGATTTCATATTGGGCATTCGGGATGAAAGATATTTGAAAAAAACGGACAATAGGAAGACGACTTCAGTTTATACTAATCCTTTATTCAAAAAGTCGTCTGGGGACTTGTTAACCTGATACTAAGTAGAATAGAATGAATTTAAACATGTATTTGGCAAAAATTGTACAAAACAGAATCGGAAAATACATTTAACTATCAATTATTACATCTGGCATAGCGCCTGCAAGATGCGTCACGATCATTTTTGTGTATTATCTGATAACTTAAAAGGTGATTGTATTCAAAAACATAAATTATTCTAATTTCCAAATTTGTCAATTTGTCAAACGAGGTTATACTAGGTATTCATACATGTCAAAAGAAGGAAATACTTATGGCAAGACTTTAATTACTTGATTTAGATACTATCTTGATTATACAGTTCAGATTTAGTCTGTTAATTACCTTGCTCTACGATTATACGTGTATGTTTTACGCTTCATACGAATTAAATGTGTTTATATTCATTTCATTGTGAAATTCTGTTTCATTTTTATAATGTATTTAGTGTTGTTTTTATTGTGATTAAGATTTTAATACAATGTGGACTGTTGTACCTCTAATTTTGAAATTTTACCTATTATGTGTTTTTGTTTTGTTATCACATTGTTGTCAATATAATGGAATCTTTAACGACTGTCACAATAGTGAGAGGTTTAGAAATAAATAAAAGCAGGTTTAATTCACCATTGTTTACATCAGAAAATGTCTGTACAAAGTAAGGAATATAGTTGTTATCCATTCGTGTGATGTGTCTTTTGGCTTTTTATTTTGCCTATGATTAGGGTCTTTTCGATTTCAATATTTCTCGGTATTTTTGTTATTTTACTTTTTCTAACACATGCTACATGTATCAAGTATTTGTATAGTAAAATCTCGGATGTATCAGGCATTTTAAATATCAAATAGTTGTATCTTTTGTTGTGCTGTACACATCTGAAGCATATCACGTAGTATATAGCTCGTAACCAAAATAAATAAAATATAACGAATAACAGATGCAAATTTTAAAATTTAATAAAACATGGTGATTCAGATCTGACTTGGATTCAGTTGTTCAAGTTGATTAATATTATGTTTCACAAACCACAAAAGTTTCATTAAACATTTCGGCGAGCTTATATTATGAGCTGAAATTTTGTTGGTATTGTTCTACATTATTCGTTAGACAAGAAAGGATGTCTTTCCAATGTTGTTTAATTTTTATTACAAAAACATTGAGAGAAAAAAACAAAAAACACATTTTAATAACAAAATGAATATAGTTTATAAGGCTTCCCAAAAGTTTTGTTCTACGTGAAAAAAGCGACATAAGGTGTGTTATTCGTGTAACATTTTGTAGATATTGGAATAAGTGGTGATGTTTAGAGACTTAAAACAAATTCCCTCTCATATTCCTCACTTTTCTTTTTTTATCAAGTTTAATCTACACTCTAAGGTTAATTGAAAATATCTTTCACAGAATAACTGATTAGAAGTTAATTTCAGAATGTGGTGCTACTTTACATGAGGACTTTCTTTTTAAAGTGCGTTAACCATATTTATCCAATTTACTGTTGTGTTAGATCAGCAATTGCAATTGTCTATGCAAGAAGTGGTAAGTTATTTTAAAAATTAGTGTGAAAAGGCATTCAACTCTGTGTTTTTTTTCAAGAGGGATTTTATTTTATTTTTCAGGGTTACAATTATTATTGCCTCCATAGCAGGTGGAATGGTTCTTATGGTGATTGTTATTTTGATTGTACGATGTGTATGTTTGAAGTGTAAAAAGACACCTGTCCGAAATATACGAGCACGTGGTCCGCCATCATGTACGTATGTTAGAATCGCCGCAAAAAAGTATTTAGCTGCTTTCATTTATAAAAATTATTACATTCGTATAATACGTATGCTTGACAAGACGGCAGAGAATTTATATTATTGCTTGAACAATTGAAATTTCAAGAAGTGTAATGTGTTCCATATAAAACTAAATTCAAATGTACAATCAAAAAACTAAAATGCAAAACAAAACAAAATTATGATAACGGAAAAGGCATCGCGTCATTTGTTTACAAGTAGTCATATGTGTATTTTGAACAACGCCATGGGAAAATACGAAAACGACAAAAGGACAAACATTAATACACAAAACACTAACAAGACGACTTAGGACTGAGCAACAACAACCCCATAATAATCTGGGGGTGTTATCGTGTGCAATGGAAGGGTAATTAGATTCTGATCAAAAGATGTCATTGTAGTGTTTTTCATGTAAGTAAAAACCCGTTAATAAGTCTAAGTGGGTAGGCTTCATTCGAGAAAAACAGTTAAAACACATCTGTTGTCATCGGAGATATTCTATAACAGTCAACCAACTCGTGCTAGCGTCCGTATATTTTTGAAGTGATGATTTTAATTCTCCACTTGACACTTTTGATTAACTAGCAAATGTTCGATATTATTGAAACAGAAAAGATGTTCTATAAAAGATCGTTAGGTTGTTTTGATATCCACATCGGATTCTTGCTACCACTAGTGAGCGTGGTTTCACAATAACTATGAAACCTGGTTTTGATTGCTGAAAAAAATTGACGTAAAACATAAGAAAGAAGTTTCGTCCACTTACAAGACCTAGCGATATAACGTTAACGTTGTTTGTCAGGACTCATTTGTAATTTATGTATCCAGTGAACTAACAAAAATACTGAACTTCCGAGTTAATTCAAAACGGAAAGGCCCTATTCAAATGGCAAAATCAAAAGCCTGATTTTATATCTAATCAAACCTCTCACTTGTATGACAGTCGTTTAAAACTCTGTTATCTTGACAAGAATATGTGAACAATAACAAAATAGACATAATAGGTAAACATGTAAAAAAAAGGAATACAGCATTCAACATTGTGTTATAATCTTAATCACTATATAAACAAACAAAAATGTAGGACAAAAAAGGGAAATATAGAAAAAAAACCATTAGTGAAAATGAAAGAAAGAATACAAAAATTTACAATAGCACAATAACACAATGACGGCATGTATAAGTACAGAGCAACGTCAAATGAATCTATTACAATAAATAGACTAACCAGTAAAAGTAATAATTTACGAGGACAAATAAAAGAACACCATGTTACACAACGTCTGTACTGAGAATCTATATAATCATCGTGTATTATTTGTGAAGCCGACACGTCATATTTATCAACAAGGAATTGGTAATTTCCGATGAATATTTTTAGAATAGGATACGACTAACTTTAACATTTACCTGGTTCATCAACTTTCTGCTAAAACACTGATTCACGATTTACAAGTCTGAGTAGCAGTTGCAAGATCGTGCATACTGAATGAGTTGGGAAATGTATAGCTCATATGCAGATGACATTGGTATACTGATTCGTAGGTGGGGAGATTGATAATTTTAAAATTAAATTCGTCTCGTTTGACATACATTCTGATAATTAGGTTACCGCGTATGTCAAATTCGAGGAATAAGTTTCGAAATGAGGCTGAGGAATGAAATTGAGAATGGAAATGGGGAATGTGTCAAAGAGACAACAACCCGACCATAGAAAAAACAACAGCAGAAGGTCACTAACAGGTCTTCAATGTAGCGATACATTCCCGCACCCGGAGGCGTCCTTCAGCTGGCCCCTAAACAAATATATACTACTTTAGTGATAATGAACGCCATACTAATTTCCGAATTGTACACAAGAAACTAAAATTAAAAAAATACAAGACTAACAAAGGCCAGAGGCTCCTGACTTGGGACAGGCGCAAAAATGCGGCGGGGTTAAACATGTTTATGAGATCTCAACCCTCCCCCTATACATCTAGCCAATGTAGAAAAGTAAATGCATTACAATACGCACATTTAAAATTCAATTCAAGAAAAGTCCGAGTCTGATGTCAGAAGATGTAACCAAAGAAAATAAACAAAATGACAATAATACATAAATAACAACAGACTACTAGCAGTTAACTGACATGCCAGCTCCAGACTTCAATTAAACTGATTGAAAGATTATGATTTCATCATATGAATATCAGGCACAATCCTTCCCGTTAGGGGTTTAGTATCATACCATCATAACATATATGAGAAGAACATAACCCGTGTCATGCCAACAACTGGTTTTTTAATAAATGTGTTTAGTTCCGATGCAAAGACCCTATAAGTGAATCAATATTAACGCCAAAATAAGCAATCTTTAGTGACCTGACAACAGTATCGTAACTATATCCCTTCTTGATAAGTCTATTTAAAGGTTTTGTCAGTTTCTGAGGTGAATACTGACATTTTTGTGCTTTATAAAGAATATTTCCATAAAAAATTGGATGTGAAATACCTGAACGTATAAGAAGTCTGCATGTTCAGCTATATTTACGAATGATGTCCTTATACCGATGATAAAATTTAGTAAATGTTTTGACTAGTTTGTGATATCGAAAACCCTGGTGTAATAATTTTTCAGTAATACATTAATTTCTCTCGTTAAAATCTAAAACATTGTTACATACACGAGCGAATCGTACAAGTTGAGATATATAAACACCGTAAGATGGTGACAATGGAACGTCACCATCTAAAAATGGATAATTAACGATAGGAAATGAAAAATCATCTCTTTTATCATAAATTTTAGTATTAAGCTTTCCGTTAGTGATATAGATATCAAGATCGAGGAAAGGGCAGTGGTCATTGTTAGTATTAGCTTTATTTAAAGTAAGCCGTGTCTGTTGATCTGTTCTCTAAAATACACTTTATGCAATGTTTACAGAATTTACTTTACACATTCAATATCTGTGTTAATTTAAGTCTATTTCCACGCCGAGCATTCTGATATCAAATATGATCGCTTCGACAAAAAAAGTTACTTTAACAACGTCTCACACAAAAAAAAGGAAAAACGCAAATAAATTTCAAGTAGACAGCACTAGCTATAAATAACATGTCTACACATAGAACAAACCGAATCCATACATTTTAGTTAGGAAACTCACACTACAAGTAACGCTATTTATATTACCAAATATGTATATAGCAGATTACTGCAATCGTTTCTTATTCATTCATGTTAAATTCTCAGTATAACATGAAATGATATTTTTTGCTTTTTGTTTCATGTCTTTTGTCTTGCACAATTTGTGTTGTTTTTAGTGGTTTTACAAACACTTTATGGAGTAAAATCATATGAAAGGCAGAGGCAAGAGTAAACGTAAATGATACGGCAATCAACCCTACTGCAAAATTAAAACAAAAGTGAAGACAAAAAGAAGTAAAGCACGGTTTAAAAATTGTGGTACTTTTCCGTTTGAAATGTAATGTAAATTTTATTTCTATATTTTTATATAACAGATGAAGACACTAGAAGACCCTATCGACTTCCTGCTCCACCAGCGTATTCACCTCGAAACTATAATTATCCATCTCATCCGCCACCAGCCTACGAAACACATATATCGCTCCCTGGAGTAACGGAATAGTCAACACAATATTTTATTCACACATTGTTGTCGTTATTTACAGTTTACAAAATCATTTCCATGTTAGTTAAGTCTAAGTTGTATATTCGATTGAAGCAACGTACCAGTAATTGTAAACTCTCTGCATAATTTGTTTTGTTGTTAAAATAAATATTTAGAAATCAATATACAAAGTCTATGTAAAGACGAATCTCACTGCAAAAAAAAAAAGACATTAGTTACAGATCATCAACAGAAAAAGACCTTAAGATGAAAGCCATAAAATACTAAACATTTGTTGATGGCGAAAACATACATGTTCTACCGTGCTGCTGATGTAATGACCACTAACACTTAGCTTTGTTTGTATTGATTCTAAAAATAATTATAAAATCATTATAGCAATTCATTTAGGATCAAATAAAAAGAAAAATATTTTTAAAAACATAATGTGTATCCTAAAATTTAGTTGCATATGAAATATTTCAACGATTTTCTACTTCTTAATTATTTCAAAATTATATCTCCAGTAAAAAAATATTAACATTGTCATAACCTTTATTGAACAGAGACAAAAGTTGCGTAATCTTTGGAATTGTTTGCTAGTATACAAAAAAATATGATAACAATGTGTTATCTTGTCATATGTTTTCAACAGTGATTTCAAATGATGTCAGGATATGTAGTCAATCAGTTATAGTTATCCCATTCGGACACACCGAGTCCAAATGGGATAACTATTTTACATCCAAGCTGTTCTAGGATATATGAAAAACCATACCATTATAATATATTTTATATATTACCATAAAATATATACCCTTAATGACCCCCGAACACGATGTTTAATTATGAAACGATGTCAATTCGCCCTACTGGCTAAACGGCCCAATTCTATATCGCCACTTTCTAATAAATCGACCCACTCTTGTTTACCAACTCGCTCCACTTATTAAAAGGTTTGAAATCCCATTGAATAAAGGTCTGCCAAATCTCCCCACTTATGAAAAATAGAAAATCCACGATGAAATTAAGTCGTGACGACAGACACAGTCACTAAGAAAGTTGTAAGTGGGGCGAGGTGGTTAAAACGTGGTGCGATTAGGTCTAGGGCGATTTTCCAGTGTGGCGAGTTATCTTAATTTTTCCCTTTAAATATGTTAAATTACTGAGAGTTCTTATCCAGTCGTCCTTGTGTAGGGGTTTGATTTGTTGACTTATATGCTTAAGGTCTTGAGTTCGAATCATTCCCGCCAAAATGTTACAGAACAAAGGAAAGCAGGTAGAAATAGAAAACTCCAGCTGGGGTGATCTGGTAGGGGTAATCCGGCGCAGATCACCCCTGGTAGAACAAACGAACTGGGATGTAATTTAAAGTAACACCTATTCAATGTATAACAATGAATATTTTTATCGATATCATCTTTTCGGTACACAAGAGAATTATTTCTTCAAGAAGTGTCCAAGTAAAAAAAATAAATGTACTAGTGACTACGAAATCGTTTACTTTTTTTGTCTTTCGCATACAAGAACCCTTCCGATTGAATTGTCATCGTGTTGCAGATGAAAGTTGAAAGTAAGATGGCATGCATTCAGACAAAAAAGCACACCAGCATTGGCATTATCATGGTCGTTTCTGCATTTCAGATTGTTTCCCCTTCAACTACCCCACTTGTGTTTCAAGCTCTCATCACGAATTCAAAGACGTAAAAGAGTATTAGCAAAAAATAACAAAAAAAAACCTCAAAAAACGATTTACATGTTTAAATGCCTCCCCATTATTATGGTTTGGCTACAACAAAATCAAACACTTCGATAACCATCTTAGACAAACATATTTCAAATTCGTCAGTCAATTTATGATGACATCTATAAAACTTGTAAATCCTGAATGGTCGTCTTGAACACCTGAACAATTTGTGAACTCTCCCCTATACTAAATTAAGGACAATATCATATTTTTCAATTCGGGCGTATTGAACTCAGAAGTCTTTTTGCAACTTTGACAAGACGTGTACTTTTATGTGCAGAATTAATAAGCAAGTGATTTAATTAGAAATTTCTTAGAGGAAAACAAACCAACCTGTATTGTATGGTTTAATAATTTAGCATAGTAATTTTTCTTTATTTTTATAAGGGTTTGCTCTGAAAGTCAATTTTCTGAAGTCTGTGTCTCAAGAAATGTTCTATTATCGGCATGATTGAAAATCATTGTAGTTTGCCATCTCTAAGACTACATTATTTTGTTTATACTTTGATAACACAAATTTTAAGTTAGGCAACCAACATATTCTTTTGTAGACGCTTTTAAAGTTATCGAAGTTATGACATATCATTAATAGGCTAATACACGTACATAAATGAAAACTTTACACAAGTATCAGGTGTTTAATTCAGATGGATCATTGCTCAGATTGGATTATCTCCCGTATTCCAATCGCAATTAAATCGTTGCAAATCCATAATATTTATGCGAGATACGTCTCTTCCAAAATTTCATGTTTAACTTATATATCATTTTAATTTACTGAATATGAACCTTAGAATAACTATAAATGTATTCTATATCCCTCCAGTCAAACATGACAACATGTCAGCTTCAAATCATGTCATTATCTAACTAGAATGTAGAATAGATTACTAAAGTACCGGAGCTGTATTTGACGAAACCTGTCGAATTTTTTGTGCATCAAGGACTGGAAACTCATTAGCAGCGAAACAGTTATGATAATATTTCTAAACATCTTATACTGATTTCAGTGCGCCGTCTGAGTCTATATCATTGCCGATGTCGGTTTCTTGCAAGAGTGTACCACCAGCCTTGTAGTCATCACTACTGTGTTGTTATAAATTATCATTGATATAGTCATAATTAAAATTAACTGTTTTACAAAATTTTGAACTTTTCGAAACATAAAGGATTTTCTACATTGAGAATATAATACACAGGCTACATTTTGCAAAACCTTACGGGATTTGTGTCTTCAACGTTCTGCAACTTTTAACTTTTAACTTTCTTTGACCTTTTATTTTCTTTGATTTTGGGGTTATTTAATAAGTCATTTGTGGACGAAACGCGCGTCTGGCTTACCAAACTGTAAGCCTAGTACCTATTTTAAGTTTACTGTAAACCAACTTATTTTCGCGGATACTTTATTTCGAGTTTTACCAATTTTAGTCCGTTTTGCGCCTTTTAAAATTCGCGATTTTCTTATTTACTTGATGTAGATTAATAACGATTTACCTATTCGCGACGATTTATTTTCGCGTTATTTTTCTACTCGCGAAAGTCACGAAAATAAATCGCTCGCGAAAATAAGTTGGTTTACAGTATGGCCGTGTGCTTATGAAAATTACCTGCCAACAGGTAAGCTCAACGGATTGAAAAGTTACAATAAAACAAACCATTTAAAAACATGAATAATAAAAAATGCCTTGACGAAACAACTAGATAGATCAAATCATCTTTTGACCATAAAATATTTCAGAATTTATCAAACAATATCAATCCATAGATCATTTTGTTATACAAGTGTGCCACCTGTTAGAATGGTGCAATCATTCTTTATAGTGTATATTACCAATTAATACTTTCCATTCAACTATCACAATAAAGGTATGATATTGTCGAAATCATAATGGCAAAGTGTATCAGATGGTTAATACCAGGCTGGATGCACAAACCTCTAGATAGGAATTATGCATTTTATCCAATATCGTAATAGCATACAAACACAAACACACAAACACACAACCACACGGACGACAGTAAGGAATGGTTTTGAAGTAAACTTTATGAAGTTGAGAATATTTCGATTTTCTAAAATGAACTTTCCAATTTTATTTTACATATATCGATTCCCGTCCATTTCTTTTTACAGTATTACAGACAACGAGTTGAAAACAAACTGTTTAATTTATAGCGGATGATATTCTTATTTCGGACAAGAGAGAGCTAAAAATCCCAATCAAACCATAGCAGAAAAAAAAACCTTGATTCTACAAAATGTTAGACAGAAACTTAATTAATACGCAACTTCAACCCCACCACAAATGGAGGTACCCCCCCAGTGTTTGCAGGTCCGGCATCAACACTGCATCTGGTCTGTTATGAGAATTCAGTCCTGCATTTCAAAAACAAAATAAGTTTAATACGGAAATGCGACAAACAAGCTTGTATTTGTCGAAAAACTTCTTTTTATTTCGATCTTTCAATCCTGGTATCTATGATGAGTTTATTTTATGTTAATAGGTAAAACAGGTTTTCCGGAAAAAGTCTTTTACGTGTGGCTTGTGACGCTGTTTTAATATCGCAATGTATTTTGGCAAAAACCTCTTCTTTTAAAAAAAGTTAAGTACTCAATTATGTATGAAGTCAATATGACATGCATATGAATCGTGTATTTATTATGTGTTATTTATAACGCGTTTGTAAACCTGTTGACGTAATTGTCCCTTTTTGAGTTGTATATCGTAACTTTTCAAATTTGACTTAATCTTTCAATTAATTTAATTCATTTTTTAAGACATTCAATAAAATACTTTTGTCAAAATGTAGAATTCTGTATTTGATTTGTATTCATTCTATCCCTTGAATAACATTCAAATTTATAAAGACACGGGTTAGGGTAAAAAGCCATTATACATTTGTATGTTGTTTTGAAAAATAAATTCAAAGCATATTTTATAAATAGTACAAACTTTTACGGTGTCTTGAAGCGCTATATGTTTAACTTTCTCGCTTCGTTTGACCTATTGTTTTAACTCACGATTATTATTGGGTAGATTAACCAAACAAAAAGTGTTAATTCTTTAAAAGTCGGGTTGGATTTTTTAATTTTTTTTTTACAGATTTATATTATATAATGGATACATATTATGAATAATTCATATAGATTCAGAAATATTTTGGAAATTATATTTTGTTTTCTCTTGTTATTTACAGGTATGTTGTTATCACTTAGGTCGTTAATTTGCCTGTGACAAAAAAAAATTGAAAAAAAAAGCAAAAACAAAATATCAAATTTCATGTCTGCTGTCTGAGAAAAAAAACCAACCAGATATCTTATTGTCAAGGTATACAACAATGTTTTTTTAATGTATTGGAATGTATCTAAAAAAGACATATGGTAAAGAGTAGTAAATGTGTGTTTTGTCAACAAATGGGAAGCATATAAAAATCATGTTATAATAAGACAATAACAATCAAAACCAATGAGTAAACAAAGACTCACAAAAACCAAAGAACATTTACATCAACAGTTGTAAATAATAATTAAGAAACAACACGAACTCCACTAAAAACCGGGAGTGAAATCAGGTGCTCCGGAAGGGTCAGCATTTCCTGCACCGCATATATTGACAGTACTTGGTAAAATATTGTCTGGCTGATCCTTTGTATTACAATAGGGGTTTCCGGTTTCATTGTAAACATGATAATTCGTGGTTATAAGTTACTTAAATCGATTATGCATTGTTTTATAATTTCTCAATAATAGAATATTATTGCCACACAACAGCAAATATTATATAAATTGCATACTCTTAATGAAGGATTGAATATAGGTATAAAATATATTGAATGCTACTTTAAAGGATGCAAATTTAATTTATATAATAAAATAATACTTAATCAGATGCATGCTTACGGAGCGCTTATCTAGATTTAACATCATAACGAATGCTCAAACCAAAAAATTGTAAATCCAGTGAGGATAAATATAGAATGTTTGGTTTTCTTCCCACTGATATCGTCAAATATGAAATGCGAGCCACAATGCTTCACATTTTTAAAGTGACTTTGGATTCGATTTGTTCATTTCATGATATCAGAATTATATATACTTTTCTGATGTCATAACAAAGAATGTAATTATAAAAATCAAGGCTCAATATATGTAAAACAAACAAAAAATGGCTATAGTCGTATCCCTCTTTTAAGTTACAGGACAAGAGAGAAGGTGAAAATAAAATATATGGTATGAACAAGTATAAAGCAAACGTTGGAACCTGGTAAACATTTAAAAAGTACAAAAACAGTATCAATACTTATATGGAAATCAAAATTGATAATCCGAAGCAGGCCACAACAACTCCCTGCAATCTATTTAAAACACAAAAAACAAACAAAAAATAGAAAAAAGTCTAGATTATGACCTCAGCAGTAAATCATGAAAATAAATTGATACAATTTCCGAGAAGGCTGATTTTCAATATTATTATACTACTTTGCTACTTTTTTTTAATTTCATTTCCAAATAAAATTTGTAGGTTTTTGCTTTAGTAAAGAATGTAGTGGTGCATTAAATGGACACTATGATACAGAATCATGTGCTGTCGGGGGCTGCTGCATACCAAGTGACGGTACAGGTGACACACGGTGTTGTATACCAACATTGACACTTATATTGGTATCTGTCTTTATTGGAGGTACTATCGTTACTATCATTGTGGTAATTCTGTGTTGTGTAATATGTCGATACCGAAAGAAAAGGAAACTTCGACAGAGACTAGACGAAAGGCGTCGGCGACAGAGGGAGAGAGATCAGGAAAGACAGAGGAGACTTATGATGGATCCTTTTGTAAATGGGGATCCTTTTCTAGCCACAGGACAAGAGGGTAGCTTTAATTTGTTAATCATATTAGCATTTGCCAAAATACGAAGATGTGACATAACCAGCAATGAGAAAACAACACAAACCAAATAATGATTATGGGTTTGAAATAAAACAATTAAAGAGAAACAAATTTGATATAAAAACAATAAAAAACGAAATGTACACATTGAAAGACAACATCACTTTAAACAGAATTGTAAGACCAAAATATGAATGTTCCGTTTTAAAAGAAACTCATTTATTTTCTGATATAAAAGTGTCTGCCTACCATTTAAAACGTGGGATCGCCCTCAGTTTTTGGTGGGGTTCGTGTTGCTCAGTCGTTCGTGTTTTGTATATTGTTTGTCTTTTGATCGTTTAAGTGTTTTACCATGCCATTATCAGTTCGTTTACGACTTATAGGTTTTGTATCTTAAATCTCTCTTTGGTTAAAGTGTAAGTTTTTGTTAGGATGATCTTGAATGTTTATTGTACTAGTGTTTAGTTTCCAAAAATATTGATCTCGATATACCTGACAATGCTCATTCAAGAATGATGAGTAACAAGCACCAAAATCAGTGTCACACTAAACCACATTTGAGGAAAAAACAAGGCAAGTAAACTATCGGAGTGTATGGTTAACGTTTATTTAAACACATTGAATGATGATGTAGAATGTCATCAAATATACCAGGCACATAATTATGTACACCAGACATGCGTTTCGTCTACTAATGACTCATCAGATACGCTCGAATAAAAAGTTAAAAGGTCAAGATAAGTACGAAGTTGAAGAGCATTGATGAGATTTTGAAAGGTTTTGTCAAATACAGCCGAGGTAAAACATGAAGTTGATTATAGCAAATGATCTCGTGGACAATGGTCGACAATCGACATTTTCTTATATACGATATCCATAGAACTAAATGTTATACAAAACATGAAAACGTTATTAATGCAGAGTTTCGACAACGGATGGTATTGAATAAATTTGGACAACATTTAAGTTGATAATGACTTGTTTTAATTATTTTAAGTTGAAGGTACATCACAGCCTCCACACTACCATGGTCAGGAAACAGATACAAATATACCACAGCAGCCACCGCCATCTACACAGGCACCAACCCACGCTCCAAGACAGGCACCTACACAACAAAACAGATATGTTCCACCCCCATATCCAAATTCTCCACCACCAGCATATTACTCAAGAATAGGTACACGTCATGAGAACAGACATACAAGTAGGACACGAAATTCTACAATGGAAAGTCGCAGTTCTTTTCAAACAGACGAAATACAACCAGAAGTGACAATCGTTGAAAGTCCTTCAACTTCTATTCAACCTCCCGCAACGGCACCAACTATACAGCAATCTAATTCCAGAAATAGTAATTCTGTCTCAAGAATAAATACAGATATTCCATTAGGATTAGTTGCAATTAACAATTCTAACAATAGAAATAATAGTCGTATTCACAATGAACAGCGTGTTCTTACGATTCAGGACCTTGAATCAGACGACAAAGAAGATGCTTTAGGAGAAATATCAAAACCTGAATCTAGAATGTCAACCAAATTTTCATTTTACCAAAACAATGTAAGTAGACTATCAATGCATCCTGAGGAAAAAAGTCCTTCGATGCGAAACTCAAGGACAAGCACTAAAATGAACAAGGAAAGTCCAACTATAAGTGATACAAGAAATGTGACAAATAAGAATTCCAGAAATTCAATCAAATCCGAAACAAGGAATTCTGTAAACAATGAATCTCGGGTGTCTTCACACATAATGCCTTCAGTATCAAATAATGAACAACCGAGGATATCGAATGATAACAGAGGTTTGTTTATCAAGAGTAGGATATCTGTGGTTCCTGAGGACTTAGGAAGAGATGACATTATTACACGTAACAGTTCACATGGTCGTAGCTATGTCAGATCGGTTGATCCCGACGAACGTGTAGTCAGTAACTTAGATTATGTATAGAGCTATTTAATTCTTTCATGTCATCGTAGTAGGTGTGATAGAAACCCCAAACAATTACTAGTCGTTAAATTGTACAACCATTTCAGAATTATGTCAATTCTATTCATATTTGAATAGTACAACTAACTCTGGACACTCCAATGCTGAAATGTTCGTTGTGAATAACTATCGACAATTTACACAGTTTTTGTTATATTTTCAGTATTATTTAGGATTTATTCACAATTTTCTTTGAAAGATGTCTGTAAACAATATGACAGTTGTTTTCCATTAGATTTGTTGATTGATATAGTCTAAAGTTTTTTCCAGGTTTGATGAACCCGCTGTTTGAATCTACCTTACTTGATATTTTGAACATTCATTTTTTGAATTCGTGCTTTACGTTTAAAACTACAAATTATAAAACGAAACTTCGTTTGTATTGTTTTTACTGCTCATTGTGTCATTTGGAGTGAGGAAAGGGAGGTAAGTCAAAATATTTTGACCTTTACATTTGAATAACACAAAACAGTTTGTATGATCGTATATCTCCACAAATGTTACACATGATATGAGACATATAATTTGAACCTTCAATATAAACAGTAATATCACACAATACGATATGACGTATATATTTTTTCAATAGTTAATAGAAAAACATACACCTTACTAGTAACTTAACATTCAAACTACAATAAAGAAGATCATGCAAGACCGTTAATAATGACACAGTTGATTGCTTCCTTTGAGCCTGTATATAATTAACATACTTTTAAAAAAGACATGTTGACTGAATTTAAATCTAATCTGGAAACTTGATTTTTATTTTTTTGTCTGAAAGGATATTCTTAAAACTATATTCGAATATGAAATTAAAGATAAACATCTAAGCCAAATCTTCGACACAAGAAACCTCGAAGATGTAATCAATTAATAACACTATCGACGTAATAAAGTACTGTGTATATCAGTTAAGTGGTTGCTTCAATAACCAAAATTGTAAAATATAGATGAAGACGTTTATCAAAATGTCGCTTTTAATTTTAATATAGTAGTTGTTCCCCTTTACTCAACAAGTGTAATTAGTTATTTTCAAATAATGGGAATAAATAAACAGTTAATGTAAAATAAAAAAAAAACTGTATTATAAGGAGAAAAACTTATTAGTTAGTAAGGACATGAGCCTGACTTCAACCTTTAAGTAAACATGCACACGAAGGATAAGTTGACATAGTGTAATTCTTGATGAAGTTTATTGTTTAACGTATTGAACTGTATTTTGTTCTGTTAATTCATTTTTAATAAATTATTGACTTATTTGAAACATTCACATTTTTCAAAAAAACAGGCATGTATATCGGTACCAGAATTATAATTTAATACGCCAGACGCGCGTTTGGTCTACATAAGACTCATCAGTGACCCTCAGATCAAAAAAGTTATAAAGCCAAACAAGTACAAAGTTGAAGAGCATTGAAGACCCAAATTCCAAAAAGTTGTGCCAAAGACGACTAAGGTAATCTATTCCTGGAATAAGAAAATCCTTATTTTTCCGAAAAACTCAAAGTTTTGTAACAGGAAATTTATAAAATTGACCATATAATTGATATTCATGTCAAAACCGAAGTGCTGACGGCTACTAGGCTGGTGATACCCTCGAGGACGAAACGTCCACCAGCAGTGGAATCGACCCAATGGTGTAAATAGTTTTCAAAGGTACCAGGATTATAATTTAATACGCCAGACGCGTGTTTCGTCTACATAAGACTCATCAGTGACGCTCAGATCAAAAAAGTTATAAAGCCAAACATGAAAAAACTTTGAAGAGTTTTTAAAGTTACAATCACATTAAATTGTACCCGCAACAGTTCTGCTTTTCTAGCACCTTTTTGTGGGCTTGCTATCCGAGTATACATACATATTACAATTACTCAGTTTTAGGTTCTAAGTGACCTTCACTTATAATTGAGTTTAGTCTTGAATTGCCATTTCGGTTATAACGTAGTCATAAAAAGTAAAATAACAAAAATACCGAATAATTCAAATCGAAATGTTAAATGGCAAATTCAAAAGCCCAAACAAATCAAACGATTGGAAAACAACCGCCATATTATTTGACTTGGTACAAACATCTCTATATGTAAAAAATGGTGGATTATACATAGTTTTATAGTTAGCTTAATCTTTCACCTTACTTCATCTTACTAGTAACTTTAACCAATTCTGACTCTTACACAAAACACCTGTGTAGTAAGTATACAAATGCATTCTTCTTTGATTTCATACAATTGGATTGATACAAAAATTACTGTTTGACAGTTACAAAAGCAGCAGTTATTCTTATGAGGGCATCCGCTCGGTTTTGGCAATGGTTGTGATTTCCTATTTTTATTTTTCCTCAATATCTTTTAAAAAGCTTGAATGTTTTTTAAGACGTTCAGAGCATCCCCCAAAAATAATTGACTAAAAGATCAGATGGTTTTTGCTATTCTTTTAGTCCCCTTTTGGTTATTATTGTTTCTAGTATAATCCTGTTGCAAAGTTTGGTGCTTATGTTTTATTATGAAACTTAATTCAGATATGCGTATCAATTCAGTCTTACATGTTCCTAGCGATTACTTAGGTGACAGTTTTTAATGTCTCATTTTGTAATCGATTAATAAATATTTTGATAAATACTTGCCTGGTAAATATTGCTGACTTTATAATTAACTCACAAGAAGTGAAGCAACTTATTAAGTCTCCCAAACAAAGTTTGGAGACTTATTGTTTTTGCTCAGTTCTTATTATTTTTCTTCTTCTTCTTCTTCTTCTTCTTCTTCTTCTTCTTCTTCTTCTTCTTCTTCTTCTTCTTCTTCTTCTTCTTCTTCTTCTTCTTCTTCTTCTTCTTCTTCTTCTTCTTCCGCCACTTTAAAAATGAACTTGTCCGCAGCGTTTCTCCAAAACCGCTTGTCAGATTGACCTAGAATTTCAGAAAATGGTAGACTAATATGTCTAGGTGAGCCATCAAACTTTCGTTTGTGCATTGGAGTCTATTAAGGGGTATTTTGGGGGGTAGAAAGGAGGAATGGGTTTACTATAGAACCCTATGGGATTTTATTTTCTAAAATTTTCAAATGAATATAACTTGAAAACTGTAAGTGATAGATACATGCAGTCTTCAGAATTGATTATAGGACAATTAAACAAATCACATGAAATATAGGGGGAGTCCCTGGGAGTTCATCCCCACCCCCTTCAATTTGAGAATATGCTTATATCTTTTAAATGGTCCAGATCCCCATCCCTAAACCATATATATTCTTAATTGGGACGATAAAACAAATCAAATGAAATTAAAGGGAGGTCCCCGGGGGTCATCCCCACCCCGTTCAATTTGAGAATGTGCTATTATCTTGTAAACGGTCCAAATCCCCACCCCTAAACCATATATATTCTTGTAGGGGACAATAAAACAAATGAAATGAAATTAAAGGGAAGTCCCTAGGGGGTCACCCCACCCCCTCTTATTTGAAAACTTGTAAACGGTCATCATCCCCACCCCTAAACCATATATATTCTTGTAGGGAACAATAAAACAAATGAAATGAAATAAAAGGGAAGTCCGGAGGGGGTCACCCCACCCCCTCTTATTTGAAAACTTGTAAACGGTCAACATCCCCACCCCTAAACCATATATATTCTTGTAGGGAACAATAAAACAGATGAAATGAAATAAAAGGGAAGTCCGGAGGGGGTTACCCCACCCCCTCTTATTTGAAAACTTGCAAACGGTCAACATCCCCACCCCTAAACCATATATATTCTTGTAGGGAACAATAAAACAAATGAAATGAAATAAAAGGGAAGTCCGGAGGGGATTACCCTACCCCCTCTTGTTTGAAAACTTGTAAACGGTCAACATCCCCACCCCTAAACCATATATATTCTTGTAGGGGACAATAAAACAAATGAAATGAAATAAGAGGGAAGTCCCAAGGGGGTCACCCCATCCCCTCTTCTTTGAAAACTTGTAAACGGTCAACATCCCCACCCCTAAACCATATATATTCTTGTATGGGACAATAAAGCTAATCAAATAAAATTAAAGGGAAGTTCCTGGGGTAGCCCCACCCCGTTCAATTTGAGAATATGCTATTATCTTGTAAACGGTCCAGATCCCCACCCTTAAACCATATACATTCTTGTAGGGGACAATAAAACAAATCAAATGAAATGAAGGTAAATTTCCTGGGGGTCACCACCACCCCCTCCTGTTTGAATACTTGTAAATAGTGGAGATTGCTACTCGTAAGCCATATATATTCTTGTATGGGACAAAAAATCAAATCAAATGAACATGGGACCATATGAATGGCGAGTTATGGGAGCTTTGTTTGGGAGACTTCGTAACAGCATCCTGTTACAAGTACTTCTTGTTTATCTTACGCTTATCTAAGATGTTTTCTGCTATGTTTTACGGTGTTTTTATTTTTCTTTACTTACTTGTGTGATTCTACGTCTTTTGTTTTTCTCCATGCTTTGATGTTATCAAAACAGTTATGAGATTCCTTGTAACAGGAGTTACAACAATAAAATTGGTTTATAAAAATAAACAAAAAACAACAGAAAACACTTTGGATAAAAAGGAAAACGAAAAAGCTAACCGTCCACAAAACGTGAAAAACAATTTCAACATAGTGCACTACAAATCCCACTTGTATCTGGTATACGATATTTAATTATGATGACCTCTTAGTATATTCATGTTAATAAATATAAAAATATGACAAAAAATGGAAAAATTTTAATACATTAAGATCACATGACTAGTTTATAGAATGATAGTCAAGCTAACACACTTAGGAAGCCAGAAAAACAATCGAAATATTTCAAACGTTTGTCACCAATTCCAGTGCAAAAAATACGTGTAACTGGCAAAAAAATTTAATACACTAGCTAAAGAACAAGTGTTTAAAATACAAAATCACTTTTAATGCATGTACGTTTCAAAGCCAAAGGACAGAGTATGACGAGATTCATTGTTTTTCAAAACTGAAAATTAAATCTTTGAAATAATATGTTAATTTCCTTTAATATTAGACACGCAATGTGAAATCATTATGATGTCATATACATGTTGCAAATGCATGTTATCTTTCAGATAAAAAAATAGCAACGGTTTTACACTTTAAGATTTCTTACTTAAATTTACATCTAAGTAATTAAAATTGGGATGGGGTGGGTTGGGGTGGTGTTAAGCTTTAAAAGATAATTATTTATAAATCATAAAATTTTAAAGTGAAACTACTTGATATTTATATTAAGGTTTGCATCAATTGAAAGAAGGTCATGAGCACCTGAGATCACCCCCAGTTTTTGGTGGGGTTCGTGCTGCTTAATCTTTAGTTTTCTATGTTATGTCTTTTGTCTTTTTGTCTTTTTATTTTTGGCATTGGCGTTGTCAGTTTGTTTTCAATCTATGATTTTGACTGTCCCTCTTGTGTCTTTCGTCCCTCTTTAATGAACTTCATTACTTCAGCTGGTTTCTGTGTAATGTTTGAATTGGCTGCTGTATGTCACTCTGATTGTCTTTTGGTTTACAACGCCGTCAAATGCACAATCAATAAGTTATATTCGCGTTTGACGAACAAAGTTATCATAGATTTAAGAAGATGTTGTATGAGTGCCAATGAGACAACTCTCCAGCCAAGCCTTCTATCCTTGATGAATTTTACAGCCACCAGGCCGCTAGCTGCCACTGCTAGTTGATGTTGAGGGTTTTCCCAGCCCAGTAGTCATAACTTTTGTGTTGCTATCAATATCATCGGTGGATGCATTTTACTGTAAATTTACGCTTTATAAAATGTTCTAAACACTGTTTTTTCTACCTCAAAGTTCAGATTGCCACAACTATATTCGAAATTTTGGGAGACGAATTTTTTTCAACTTCGTATTTCAGTTAGACTTCAATCTGGTTTTTTTTTCAAGCATCACTGATGAATCGTGTGTTGACGAAAAAGTAAAATAACAAAAATTCCGAACTCAGAGGAAAATTCAAAACGGAAAGTCCATAGTCAAGTAGCAAAGTCAAAAGCTCAAACACATCAAACGAATGGATAACAACTGTCATATACCTGACTTGGTACAGGCATTTTCTTATGTAGAAAAGAAACGCGCTTTGTAGTGCAAAATAATTGGCCTGTTATTCTTTGATGGGCTTTTACAACAAATAAAGGCAACAGTAGTATACCGCTGTTCAAAACTCATAAATCCATGGACAAAAAACAAAATCGGGATAACAAACTAAAACCGAGGGAAACGCATTAAATATAAGAGGAGAACAACGACATAACACTAAAATGTAACACATATAGACAAAATCCCACGAGAAAAACAAATATAACATCAAAACCAAATACATGAATTTGGGATAGACAAGTACCGTGACACGTCTTATCACAATGTGAATTTACACTCAAAAATAAGAGAAAACAAACGACACAACGTTATAATGTAATACACACAGAAACGAACTATAATATAACAATGACCATATTCCTGACTTGGTACAGGGCATTTTTAAAGGAAAAAATGGTGGGTTGAACCTGGTTTTGTGGCATGCCAAACCTCGCACTTTTATGGCCATGTGAAATATAACATCAAAATGACAACACAGGACTACAATATAAATAAATTGGAGAACACAATAGACAAAGAATCACACGAACAACAGCCAACAAAAGGCAACAAGTTCAAAATTTTAATACGCCAGAAGTGTATTTTGTCCACACAAGACCTATGTGTGACGCACAGATACAAAAGTTTGAAAGCCGAAACGAGTACAAAGTTGAACAGCATCGAGGACCAAAAGATCAAAAAGGTTGTGCCAAAAACGGCAAGGGTTTTCCGTTAAGTTACCAGAAAATCCCTATAATATAGAGTAATTTATACTTTTGCAAACAGTAAATTTAATAAAATGAATATTCAAAAGATGTACATGATAAAGCTGAAGTATTAACTAATTACAGGAAACAACTGAAATACATTTACATAACCAGACATTTGAAACACAAAAGTAGACACATCCGAATACGTATAAACCTCTACGCCAAGTGACGTCCTATTTGAAACTGAAAAATGACGAAAAAATGACGTCATTAGAATTAGTAAAACAGAGCATCAAAAAATGAAAAATGACGAAAAAATGACGTCATTAGAATTAGGATTAATTTAAGATTATATATTTGAACTAAATACTGATATTGCATTTAATAACAAAGCACATTTTAATTCTTATTAATATAAAACTGAGGTAGCAATTAACTATATTATAAAACTATGTCAGGTTTGTTATGAATCTAACTTCAAACGTAAAATATCGTACTGATTACTTTGAACGAAATCAAATCTGATAAATGAAGGCGGTGATTAATTTTCTTTACCATAACACAGAAATATAATAGAAAAGACATCAACACATTTGACAAAATCCGATGAGAATTACAAATATAACATTAAACATTTAAACTAAATACATGAATATGGGATGTATAAGTACCGTACCACGTCTTATAGTAATGCGAGTTCACACTCGGCAAAACAGTCACAATCGGGAATAAGTCACGTTTGGTAATTAAAAGATTAGACGACATTATGACAAAACACAATCTACCATGTGGTAAAAATGTCCTTAGCTAGTTTGGTCAACGAAACATCGTATGGATCCAAACTTTTCGACGCCACTTACCCTAGATACCCAAACTTGCTGTCAGCATTTGTGTTAACATGAAATGAAGTTTTCTGTAAGTTTACTGTTTACAAAATGTTGGATCATTCGAACCACTAAGGTTGTTTCTACCCTAGTTTCTTGTTGTTGTTTTAATGTATTGCTGTTCGTCTTTTGCCTTAAAGATTTTGATAACCTTGTTTAATGTAAAACCAATAAATTACGTTCGTGTAAAAAGTTATAAGCCCGGTAATCTTCATGAGTTTTCACAACCACTTGGTAGATGCCACCTCTGGTGACGCTTCATCACCGATTACATCACAAGTGTAGTAGTTATTATTCTGGTTTTTAAATGTAATGTCATTGATGGATTCATTTAGCTGTAAATTTACTATTTATAAAAGGTTCGATACGCTACGGTTTTTTCTACACCCAGATTCAAATTGCTTTTGCCCTTTGCTTTAAAACAGTTTGATTTTAAATTTATTAGGCACTAATGTTCTTCAACTTCATATTCGATTTGACCTTCCAATTGTTTCGTTTTGAGCATCACTGATGAGTACTAGCATTATATAGGAATTATAGTCATTTCGTACCCCAAACTTAATGTACCCTGGCAATAAACATTTCGTACCCTGCCAAAAACCATTTCGTACCCTGACCATATCATACCTCATAAAATATGACGAAACGCGAATATGCTGTACAAAATTATGAGCCTGATATCGTTGATAGGGTATTTACAACGACTGGATCGACACCACTACTGGTGGACGTGTCATCCATAGACGTATCACCTTATATCGTTTTACGAAGATTTTGAAATATTCGAAACACTATGGTTGTTTTCTGTCCTCAGGTATAGATTTTGGTTTACAAAGTTATAAGCCTGTTATCCTTGGTGAGTCTTTGAGCCTTTAATCGGCGTAAAATCAAAATGAATATAAATAAATAGATTATCATCATTCTGATTTTAACAATGATTAGTCCGAAAGACATCAAGATTACAGTATGAATAGATTTTTCTTGTCTTATCTATTTTCATCTTACATTTAAGATAAAAAAAAAAACCACATACATGTAGCTCCTGTTTGAAATATTATTGATATACTGTTGCCTTTAAAAAAAGAAATGCATCATACATTTTGCAGCAACGCTTTAAAATGATACGACAGGATACGATGCACTGCCATTATTAAAACAAGTACAACTGTATATATCTGCACTCTTGATAACAAGATCAATGATACAGCAATTCTATTCAAAATTGGGGGAAATATAAATAGAATGTCCTGAGTCTTGTTTTCTATGTTGTGTATGGTGTACTGTTGTTTGTCTTTTTATCTTTTCCCTCTTTTTGTCGTGGCGTTGTCAGTTTAGTTTTGATTTAGGAGTTTGAATGTTCCTTTGGTATCTTTTGGTTCTCTTTTTCAGGAAAAAAAACATTGTGTCAAGCTCTAAAGTGTATCGAGTCTATTTAGCTTTAAATAAAAATCTCAGCTAATTTCTTAAAACAAAACAAATCGAAGGAACAGAATTTGATAAATTAATACACTTTATTATAAATAAAGAGATAACGATAAGGATATAACTTATTCTCAACAGTATGACTTCCTATTTTTAGTTTTTATCAAGACAACTTGATGTTTCATTCGTATTCATATTTGATAGGGTTTCGCAATTAAAGTAATTATGGAGCTTTCAATAGGTCAACCACAGGAAAACCGTCAGAAGGTAAAAAAAAAAACTTATCAGAAAAGATATAAGGAAAACGAACAGATCTGTACGTGTATATTTTGAAATGTCCTCCTTTTTATATGGGAGCTATCACGAAGGAGAAAAGTCGTTGTCGCTGTAAAATGAACCATCATTTACCATCATCATTGCAGTTATTCTATGTAGAACATCACTTCTTTTCTAAAATTTCACAGATTAAGATACTATCTCTGGTGTTGAGAAATGTTTATCTAGCACCCAGGTCGCTTACAAGTTTTAACTCATCATCGAATAACATACACCTCACTCTTTTTCAATTCAAACTTTCACTTTCGTTACAATTTAGAGTGAGAGGATCTACGTAATACATTTTTTTCTGACATATAAAACTGGCAGTAACATGTCATTGTATTGTTACATGTACCGTTATTGACATCTATGACCAATAATTGAATCATAACACTCTAATATGTAGAATATAATAGAATTATCATTTTACCATAGATAACCTTATTGATATGAATGTTTGACATCTATTATGCTAATCGTTTTGTCTTTTGTGAAAATGATACACATGGGAAAATAGGTGGGTACATATCGTGTAGATTTAATCTCAAGAATTCAATAAAGTGATTATGTCGAGAAATTATTTACAACTAGGCGCAGGTAGAGATCTTATTGTTAATAATTTCAACGACTAAATTGGAAAATAACAAAATAACCTTTAATCAAATAGAGATGACAAACTCCTCTATTTACACTTCAGTGGATAAACAGAATGAGTGTCTGTACAAGATTGTTAAAACAGCTTATCACCACACTTAAAATGGACATCGCACGCTATGACAGTCGTCTGCCACGCGACCGCCATTACTCCGGCACGTGGCCATTTTGAAATGTCCTCTTTTTCACTAAGGGAGCCATCACGAAGGAGAAAATCGCTGTGAAATTCAAATCTGCAGGACTTTTGAACATTATTCTTTTCAAAATCAATCTTTTTAATGCTGTTTTTACATATAAATGATTTCATGTGGTTATCGGTTGACTGGACATACGTTTTGACCGCTGAGTATTATAAAAGGTTAGATTTTTTCTTCGTCTTGCCTATTCCCACTTAGTTAATCTTTATTCATGCAAATTCATTTAAGCTTGAAATTCCGTTTTAACCATAATAAATCCACTTTATATAAATAACAGATCATTTCAAATGAAAATCCAAACGTAGGAAATGGTTATTTACTGATTGTTGTTTTCATCTCATGCATTTTAAACATTCGAAACTGCTATTAAAAAACAAAATTCGAAACGTTATTTATTTTTTTACATCCGAAATTTTATAGAAATTTAAACTTTTCTTCTAATTTAGAAATTGCATGAAAAAAATATCGATACATCAAAATGAAAATTAATCCTTATAAAACTCCAAATCAATTATCAACTACAAAAGGATGTTTGAATTATAAGCTTTTGTTTTGAGTCGATTCTTTAACCTGTTAACGGAGCAATTCTAAATCATAAGCGTCTTAACGCCATCATACAATTAGTGCAACTAGCCTGTGTATTGAACTCTATATTGCATCGGCATAAATGGGTGCAATATGGCAACAGTAGAGAGTAGAGAATAGACATGCCAATTATATAATTGGAATTGCTAGCGATGGGTCTACACGAATAATGCCCAAACTTTAAGTTTTCGTTTAGAATTAAAATTGAAATTGTTCTTCGTAATTTTTTCAGCCGTCTCTTCCTGGCTTGCTAAGACGTTATAATAAACATAACAGGAAGTTGCCTTTATATACATGTTCGGAATCAAGACATTCAAATATAGATTAAATTCCCGCAGTTGATGTGGTGAAATATATGTGTGTAACAGTGTGTTTGTGTGAAGTCAATGCAGAACTCTAAAAATATACATTTGCCATTACATATTGCAAAACAGCGTGGGAATGTATACATAGGCACTACAATGTGGTTTAAAGTAGAATGTCTTTTCGATTTATTGATACATGAAAAATTGGTAGTCGTTTCTTTTTAAACTTTTCATTTCTTGATGGTTAAAATCTCGTTGGCTCGTTCTTATATATATATATATATTTATTTGTATATTTTTTCAGTTGGTTCGATGGGCGCTGGACAATTTAGCGAAAAATTTGGAACTACTAGGGGACATTTGAGCGCCGACATTAGAGCCCATTTTAGCGCCGGATTAATCCGTTCACCTGTATTTTCGATAGCCCATTTTAGCGAAAACTTACGTGGTTGAATAAGTATATTCATTAAGCTTTGGGCAGAAGTTCAGTGTAATTACAAGCAATCAAATAATGGTCTAGAGTCGTTCGTTGCCCATTATAATGAGCAATGTTATAGTTGTCACCCAGCTATTTGCGTTTTTCTTAATACTATTATCAAATTGCAAACAACAACATATATAAAAATACGAAGTATAGCAGAATCTGCCCCACAATCTAGACAAGATAAAGAGAAAGAACAGTTACTTATGCAATTCAACAGTATTGTACAGGGGGTTTATCCAGAGCCCATTACGTACGTTCTCTAGGATATAAATTCCAGGCTCGAACTAACTTTTAACATTTGATTAAAATCTATTAGGCATTTAGTGCTGTATTTGAATGGACATCATATGTTTTATATTGTGCTGTCTTGATTCTATTGAAGTTTTTTTTTTATTTATTATATATTATAATGGGTTTTAATTTTTTCGCTAAAATGGGCATTGACAATTTTAATTTTCGCTAAAATGGGTTAAAAATCAGGCACTAAAATGGGTTCTACATTGGCGCTAAACGTCCATTTTTTTCGCTCAAATGTCCTATCAATGCGCTCAAATGTCCTCCGCCTGGTTCGATGTCCGCGTGTTTGCAGTCAAGTCTTGAATTTTAATTAATGTAATTTTTTTCCACTACCAATATAAAAACCATTACAACAGGGATACCATATATATCGTAAATTAGTCAAACCCTTAATTACTAAATTGTATGACAATTATAAAGATTTAATGTGGACCACATGCAGGATTTGATAAAACAAGTCGGCTATTCCGCATCAGGATTTTACAAAATCTGCAATGAAATCAAATATTTTAATACTTACGTTTTTTGCTTAATGCTCTGCATAAAAAATAGTCAGAAGTCTACAGTGTTTCTGAACCTATATTAAGTATGGATATGAAATACGACCTGTCAAACAGATAATTTGTTATGAAACAAGGGGAAATCAAACCTATAATTGAATACAGACAGACAGACACAGACAATATCATTTTATAAAAAAGTAAAATGACGATCAGAAAAATAAGCATTAGATTGGAGGTGATGTGATCTTATGCTTTATTGAAATTGTATTCCTTATGTACCAGGTCAACACGAGAGGGTTTATGGGACTTTAAATACATATGCAAGTAGCTAGGGCAGGCTGACGAGCATAAAAACGTATAGGGGCACTTCTAATGATATGCAATACGCCATGTCTAACATACCACTAAACCCGTATACCTGGTATAAAACTTTCCTATATTATGCAAAAATTTCAGCTCGATATTATAAAATTACGAGAAATATCTGACAAATAAAAAAAGGTATGAATTCATTTGAACTTTAATTATAAATAAAAATTCCATTAATTGAATGTTTTGATAGAATAGTTTCATTAATAATCATTCACTTATTAAGGTGATCTCAACCTTGTTAATATAAATTATAAATTCTACACATTCGCAGCCGCGGTGACCCGTAAATCAGTTAGAACGAAGTGTGTCGGTCACAATAAAATCTTATTTATTAGAAGTATCATTTATCATCAAAATTAAAATTGTTCATATTACAATTATTTATATTAGAGTTCGTATTCACTTACAAAATAATTCTGCACCTTGCACTTCTGTGTTCTTTTTCATTTCAGTGTCAATAGCCTCGTCTTTGAAACGGCACGCGCCATTGCGTGACCTATGACTTATCATTTGTGATTCTGCGTCCATGTCACATGTCAGAACTATACAGTGGTATAATTACCACCGAGTCCATTATATTGTGATCACAACTCTTCATGGCACTCGATTCTTAATAAGACAGATAGCAACTGAGGCGAAAACGTCATAATTCCAAATGATATATTTATTCCTTGACCAGACTCTAATCACCCATTAAACGCTAACTTTGTAAACCAAATGAAATAACAAAACTAAGTAAATGATACACGCGAATGTATAATTTGTTTCACAATTAAGCAACTTTAACAAATTCGATTTAATGGCCTTGTTACGAGAATTATAAATGCGTATAAACATATGTTCTAAAATAATTGACAAATAGAGTCTAATATTCATTTTAAGTAAATTTTGTGCATTCATAATTTAATGTTTACGAATTTATTATATTTTGTTTAAAAAAAAAGGAAAATTGCTTGTCGTTTTATGTCGAATATTATAATAAAAATACTTCAAATGCTATTGGCTAAACTGTGTTGTTTTTTTCCCTGTATAAATGTTTCAGATTTTGTTATCTCGGTGTCTTTTATAGCTCGCTATACGGTATGGGTTGTCCTCGTGGAGGAAGGACGTATGCAGTCCATAACAGAAAATAACAATTCCACCAATGGCGGAGAATTGATATATTGAAAATCGGATATTAGTCTATACCATTGTTGAAAGCAGCTTTCTATTTTACGAATAATTTGAATGATGAGAGACAACTGTCATAATGGGAACAAAATTCTTTCAGTCGAACTTAGAAAAGTAAATAACTAAAACTGATAATTTTAGCCAGTTTATATCGTATAAGATAAAAGATGTGGTATGTATGCCAATGAGACAACTCTCCACAAGAGACCAAATAACACAGACATTATCAACTATAGGTCACCGTACGGCCTTCAACAATGAACAAAGTCCATACCGCATAGTCAGCTATAAAAGGCCCCGAAATGACAAATGTAAATACAATTCAAACGAGAAACTAACGGCCTAATTCATGTACAAAAAAATAAACGAAAAACAAATATGTAACACTCCAACAAACGACAACCACTGAATTATATGCCCCTGCCTTGGGACAGGCACGCCGCACACACATACAGAATGTGGCAGGGTTAGACATGTAAGCGGGATCCCAACCCTCCTCCTACAATAAGACAGTGGTGTACCAGTACAACATAATAACGAACTATTAAAATCAGTTAAAAAAAGGCTTAACTCATCAAATGGATACAAATAGAAATACAACTAACAAGAAATGCATCTAACATAAACACAGAGTGGCAGTGGCCGGGTACTTGTATATCCCAACAACAAAACGACACTACGTACAGCTAGTTCAAAGCCACAAACAACTAATTAAAAAAATCATGCATCTAAGACTAAATCATCAATCAGTACACATCAAACATCCAATGGATTTAGCGTAAAGACATCATAAACAGTAAGAGAAAAAACATGACATGTGCAAAGCCAAGATACAGCTATCGACAGATTGTACATGTATATTTTAAAGTGATTCTTTACTGTATCTAGATTTATAGATTCAGATTCAGACCTTGGCATGTTGTATAACACCTGACTTTAGATTCAGATTCATAACTTGGTATGTTTTATAACACCTGACTATAGATTCAGATTCAGACCTTGGCATGTTGTATAACACCTGACTATAGATTCAGATTCAGACCTTGGTATGTTGTATAACACCTGACTATAGATTCAGATTCAGACCTTGGTATGTTGTATAACACCTGACTATAGATTCAGATTCAGACCTTGGCATGTTGTATAACACCTGACTACTTGTGAAAACTACCTTTTGCTTCTATATGGGTTTTTTTTTATTTTGTCGTTAGGTTGCTGTCTCATTGGTGTAAATACTCACACTCCTTTCAATTATGCGGTATATCATGTTTGATTACTTATGTTGTAAAACTCTAATACGCATACTTACATGTTGTCATTTATTTTCTAAAATAAATAGTTTTAATTTAATTTTAAGTCTAAAATATTGAGATGTTTTATGCTTACCCATGAACAGCTTTTGACTAAAGACCCAAGAACACAAATATACACAACACTAAGTCAGCGTACTACATACAATTATGAGTAAAAACCATACAGTATTATAATCGGTTTATCCAATAAAATCATGCCAACAACTGGTTTTAGAATAAATGTGTTTATTTCATATTCAAAGAATGAATTAACAAGAATGTGTCCATAGTACACGGATGCCTCACTCCCACTATCATTGTCTATGTTCAGTGGACAGTGAAATTGGGGTCAAAACTTTAATTTGGAATTAAAATTAGAAAGATCATATCATAGGGAACATGTGTACTAAGTTTCAAGTTGATGTAACTTTAACTTCATCAAAAACTACCTTGACCAAAAACTTTAACTGAAATTTGCACTATCATTTTCTATGTTCAGTGGACCATGAAATTGGGGCCAAAACTATAATTTGGCATTGAAATTAGAAAGATCATATCATGGGAAACATGTGTATTAAGTTTCAAGTTGATTGGACTTCAGCTTCATCAAAAACTACCTCGACCAAAAACTTTAACCGGACGAACGAACGGAGGCACAGACCAGAAAACATAATGCCCCTCTTCTATCATAGGTGGGGCATAAAAAACGAAATAGCATTTTGTGTTGCATAAAACATGTATCTGGGAACTAATATTAATTTTGTGAAGTGTTTTTAATCGAAAGGCTGACACATACAGTAACATTATTTTACTTACATATAACCATTCTGTCGTTTAAAGAGTGTTCCGTTATTTTCGTTTCGGTCTAATTGGTCTTCTTTATGATAATAAAAAATACGCATGGGTCATATGTTTACTTTTCTGAATACAAATTTAAGTATACATTTTTGATAGTGAGGTAAGCGTTCCTTTCTATAATAGCTATTACCTTCTATCTGAGCCTTCTATGCTTGTTTTTGAAGAGAACTCAAAGAATAGTTATCACCTTGGTATCTTAGAATAATTTAAATTCGTTACTAAGTCAGACATCTTTATAATCCCGCCATTTTCTCGATTTAAATACGACATTGGCACTTTTCCCTTGACATTGGACGTATATGGAACTCTAGGTGTAATATGTCTTATCATTCTAATGTTGTTGTCTCGTTTATGTTGTAAGATATCTGAAGCGTTTTGAACTGATAATGTGTACATGTAGCTATGACTGATAATATCTGGAGCATTATAGACCGATGATACGTGCAGCATATTGCACTGATGATATCTGGAGCATAATCTGGACCATGATACGTGCATCATATTGGACTGATGATATCTGGAGCATAATTTGGACCATAATACTTGTAGCATGTTGGACTGATAATATCTGGAGCATAATTTAGACCATGATACTTGTAGCATATTGGACTGATAATATCTGGAGCATAATTTGGACCATGATACTTGTAGAATATTGGACTGATAATATCTGGAGCATAATTTGGACCATGATACTTGTAGAATATTGGACTGATAATATCTGGAGCATAATTTGGACCATGATACTTGTAGAATATTGGATTGATAATATCTGGAGCATAATTTGGACCATAATACTTGTAGCATATTGGACTTATGATATCTGGAGCATAATTTGGACCATGATACTTGTAGCATATTGGACTGATGATATCTGGAGCATAATTTGGACCATGATACTTGTAGCATAATTGGACTGATGATATTTGAAGCATAATTTGGACCATGATACTTGTAGCATATTGGACTGATGATATCTGGAGCATAATTTGGACCATGATACTTGTAGCATATTGGACTGATGATATTGCATGTTCAGTTGTCAAACTAGTCAGTAATAGATGGCATTAGATAAACCCTAGGCTGAATTCGGTTAAATTCTTTTTGCCCCTTTGGTTATTTAGATCATAACGTGTCTACGTATTCGTACATTCCTGGCTTTCAAATGTGTGGGTTAGATTGTTGCCGATATATGTAAATCCAGATAAGCGCTCCCTGATAAAACATTAACTGAACCAAAGTGAGCCAACCACCAGTTAAGGTTTTGAAGACACTAAAGCCAATTGACTGGTGCACCATGAGTTATTTTACGACGAAAACCGAGCCGATGACAGCACTTGATTGCTGTTCTAACGAGTAATATTTGTTTTTGTATTTATGTGTTTCCTTCGTTATTATGTTTTATGACTCAATCACTTTATTACTGTTTCTTAATCTTTAAATTGATTACTGATTGGTTGTTTGTGGTTAGTGCCACATTTATCAGTTTTTATTGGTAGAGGAAACCGGAGTTCATATGTACACAAAAAGGGCTTTGGCATGAAAACTGGAAAACTAAGTCAATCAAGATTGGGAGTTCTGTAGAGAAACTTCTTAACCTATTCGGCCACGCACGCCCTAGAATCGTCTTTAAAAGGTGTGCTATGTTGAAATTTTATGTAACTTTCTCAGACTATACAAGTCAGTACAGTGTAAAACATAATGTAACTTTTCCTGATGGGCCTTGAAGACAATAAATAACTGTTCATTGATTCACAGAGCCAAAAAAACAAAACTAGTAATCAACCATAAAGTAAAATATAAAAACAAACGTAACTTTTTTTAATTTTTTGTTCTTGGGTCTGCCCGATTAGAAGGCAACTGAATAAGATAAGAGATATTCTGGGACTAGTTTTTTGCTAGCATGCAATGACTTTTATTTATTATGTACTTTTATAATTCGATAATTAACGTTCTTAACTATACACATTTCCATTGGCTTTAATCGAGGAACTTTTTAAAAGAAAATTCGTTTTGTGCAAATTAAGTTGACAAGGGCTGTTAATGTTTAAAACAAAAACGAATGCTGGCCGAGCTATGTAATACAGGTGTACAGTTATTCATGATGTATTTAGGTGTACGGTTATACACGATGTACACATGTGTACGGCTATACATGATGTACACAGGTGCACGGTTATACATAATGTACACGGTGTACGGTTATACACGATGTCCACAGGTGTGCGGCTAGACATGATGTCCACAGTTGTATGGTTAAACATAATGAACACAGGTATACGGTTATACATGATGTACACATGTGTGCGGTTATACATAATGTGCACAGGTGCACGGTTATACATGATGTACACAGGTGTACGTTTATACACGATGTATACAGGTGAACTGTTATACATGTTGATAGGTCTCAAACAACCAGCACAACCTACGTGCTTCTTATTCCACTGAAGTAAAACATAGTATTATATACAACCGATCTTAAAGCATGGAAACACATTAAGTTTATCTTTAAAATGCTAACGATTCAATTTTGACTTTTGATTGTAATGAAAGATTTCCGGACCAGAAGACAACAAATGCAAATATTTTCCATGTAAGTCTTCTACTGTCTAAATAACTTGTATGTCTTAAATATATTAACTTCGCATTAAAATTTATTATGTTCACCGGTAAACATCACTTTACTGCAGACATATCATCAGGAGTTTAACTGGTTCCGTTGTTTTAAGTTTTAATTTCTTTTTGTACATCATTCTATCTTCCAAACGCCAATTATATGTCGCTTACCTTATTTCTTTGACGGTAAAATTACTCTTACTTCTTATCTATAAACAAGACGAGGAAAACGTCGCGGATATTTTAATGGCCGGTGATGACAGGAAGTTCCCTGTGTGTCCGGAAGTTGCGCTGATTACGTTTGAAAACCTTAATGTAGCTAATGGCTTGTGATGTTATATGACAGGCAGTTCGAAAATAATCAATCATAGCTTTACGTCCTTTTGTAGACACGTGTATCCGCCATTTCCTTTCTAACAAGTATAGTACACGCAAGTTTACCATTATATAGGATTTTCTTAGAAAATATGAATATTCTTTATGTTTTGGGATGAAAGCACATCATAAAACCGCCATTAAAAGACTAATGACCACTTACTTTGAAGCCAATAAAGTACAACACAGTAGCTAAAAAAAGAGTTCATCTACTGCAACAGGTCACAATGTGATGTGCCCGTCATTCTTCAGTTATTAATTTATCAAAGCTTAGGTCTATTGATAAATCAACTATCAATAGATATAGGAAGATCAAGTCTATAGTGTGACTTGGATGGAGAGTTGTCTTCATTGACACTCATTCAACATCTTCTTATTTCTATATGATATAAAACATGATAACATCGGCATAAAAGAGGGACGAAAGATACCAGAGGGACAGTCAAACTCATAAATCGAAAACAAACTGACAACGCTTGCCTAAAATGAAAGAAGACAAACAGACAGACAATAGAACACATGACACAACATAGAAAACTGAAGAATAAGCAACACGAACCCCACCAAAAACTATTGGTGATCTCAGGTGCTCATAAGACAGGATATAACCACACAAAAATCCGTGGTACATAAAAAAGCAGCACTAAATAAAAACATGTGAAAAAATCTTTGACAAACACATTCAATCCATTGACTTGATATCGGAATCTTACACTTTAAAATCAACCAGTGTAAATCCAAAGATATTTTACAAAACCAGGTCATGCAAAGTGGTGATGTCGCTACTACATGACTTTATTTTGATTTCAGAATCTATCAACAAATTAAAATACTTTATATTACCCCCTCCCTTTATACATAGAGCCATGGACAAGGGTATCATTCTTTGAATTGGTGATCTTCGTTTGTATAAAGTTACATTGAAAAAAGTCCGTTTATTTGAGAACTATAGGTCCGGTGCAAATTGTACAATTTTACCATTTGTTAATCATTTTCACTATGAAATATGCGAAAGGCATGTCGCTTTCATAGTACATTAGGTCAAAATTGAGATAAGTGATTTTCATTAAAACATTTTGAAAAATAAAAATATAAACAAAGTTTTTTCTTCGAAATAATATTTTTTTCAAAAAAAGATTATACTGAAAGTCATATGATCATAATGAAAGTTTAAATTGAATACACTTAATTATTTGACAACTGCTATGAAAAAGTTTGAATTACTTATTAGAACGCAAGAAAAAAAAACCAAAAAAAAGAATTCACTCTCTCAGATCACTTATGTTTGTGTTAATGATTTATCAAGGTCACAAACGGTAACATTCGGCAGAAAAAACCCGAAAGTTAACTAGGAGCCAAAGTTTTCAATCAACAATGAAAAGACGAAATAATATTTTGTCGATTATACGTTACGAATTCGTAATAAATATGACTAAAAAACGTTTAGTATCTGTTCAATAAATCCATCAAGATAATTATCCTTAGAAACTTGTTTAATAGGACTTTGATTCAAATTATCTTTCGTAAAATTCACATTGATGAGGTATCTTAAAATTTGGTTCGTCGGTTGGTGCAGGGAATTTGTAAATAGACTATTAGACTGTTTTGAATTCACATAAACTTAAGCAATGCATCGTGCATGATACGAATTAAAATATTGAAATAAGACTTTTATTCATTACTTTGTATTTTGCATTAAAATGTTAAGTATTGGTTTTTCGTTTCTCGTTTGGATTTTTAACATTTTGTCATGTCAGTGACTGTTATAGCTTACTTTATGTAATGGATTTTGCTTATTGCTGAAGTCTGTACGAGGACAAAGAGTTGCTTACATTTACCTCATTTGATCTCTGATTAATTTAGCCATACCTTGACCTATAATGGTTTCCTTTTATAAATTGTGACTTGGATGGAGAGTTGTCTCATTGCCACTCATACCACATCTTCCTATTTCTATGCACCACATCTCGCTGCGATATTAGTCTTTTTTGTGCTAAATTGTTTTGGTCAGAACTTATCTCATTGCAATGTGTTTATGGCTATGGTTAGAACATTTTCATCTATCATTGTTGTCTTTGTTATAACATAAACGGTACCAATTTTTCTGCACCGATGCGCATTGTTCGACAATCTATGTCTCTTCGGCCATGCTCGAGGCCAAAATATTTTAAATCCAAAGCTTATAAAAAGAATGAAGAGCTTTGTTATATCAAGGATTTGTATAGTAAGACTATACAAATCCTTGGTTATATCGAACAATTTTGCTAAATCCACGATATCGTATCATGCAAAAAAAAACAAAAAAAAACAGGGTATTTGCCAGAAAATAACATGTTTTTACTAATTTGTAGCATTTGTTACAACATACACCAAATGGACCGTACGCTACTCGATCAACGGATTATTATATGTATCGATAAACTGATTTGAAGCATTGGAGCTAAACATTAAGATAAAAACAAAGAAGCGAGTAATGCGCAAATTAAAAAAAAATATATGCAATTTCAATTTCTATGCACAGGACGCATGCGTTTGAAAAATCATTATTCAGAAGATTCGAGACAAAATGTCTGAGAAAACAACCATATAACACTACCGCAAAACCAAATCTAAGCCATTCTACGTTTGGCGTCTTTTATTCAATTACCTCTCAGATTTTTTTTCTCTTTTTTCACTTAAAGAGTATGGATGAAAACACGTTCAACCATTTTTAGGACATAATGTATTAAAAATGGGTACAGCTATTAATTATGACATCTCTGAAGCAATGCAAATTAATGAGGCATTTTTGAAAAAAATGTACAAAGTTTCAGTTTAAACGGCGTCGACTTTTGTTGTTATCAGGTTTCTGAAATTTGTGAACTAACATTTTGATCGATTAATCAGAAAAAATATATAAACGTTAAATAAAAAAACTGAAAAACTAAAATAATGTTTACTTTGAAATGCCACCTAAGTGAGTCAGTCACCTTGTTGTTACCAAATTCAAATAAAATCTGATTAAATCAAAACATCAGATCAAACCAATAGACAAACGTTTTCATTTAATTGTTATAATGGGCCCAATTATAGCTGTTATTCAATCTAGAAGAAGGGAAAATAGAATAACTATGTGAATACAACTTTTGTTCAATGTCTTTATTTCTTTATCTTTTGATAATGGTTTTATACATCGAAGGTTAAAGCACGTGCATTGAAATTAAAAGTAAGCCAGAGAAAGTTGAATTCATTCATTAGTCTCTAACAGAAATCAATATTCATATTTAATCTTTACTCTTTTAATCTTTACTTTTCAATTCCTTTAAATTTTGGGCGATGCATTCGAAATGAGAAATAATGAAATTCGATACATTCTTCATGATATTCATGACTCGCTTTAACAGGCGTACAAATACGAATGAAACCTTGCACGCGCTCACGTGACTTGCCAAATTATATGCGCATACAGTCGGAAAATGAAACACACGTGTCTGTAATGCAGGTGCATTGACACGAGGCAATGTCACTATAAGTATACAATACGAGGTATACATTATTGAAAGTGAAAAAAGTTTAATCTGTTTTACACATAATGAATGGGGATGGAAAAGTGTCGTTAGTCGGCACGTTCCATAAAAATTACAACAAGGCCTCTTGCAGGATGGTAAGGCTGGCCTTGAATTCTTCTAGTGTAGCTGCTGTTGTGGCTTTTTCTGGTAGGGTGTTCTATTCCCTGGTTGATCTTGGGAAGAAGGAGTACCTGTACTGGTCTTTTAGAGTACGCTGTTGGTGTATGCGGTGGCCTCCTCTGGTCTGTGAATCTCCGGGTTTGTAATAGTTTGAGGGGTCAATATCTACCAATCTATTGTGGATCTAGTAAGCAATGGTGAGGCGGTCTTTGCAACGGAAATCTTTTAGAGGCTCCCATCTTATTCTCTGCACTAAAGAGCTGACACAACCTGGGGATACGTCTTGGTATTCATTGAACACCAACCTAGCTCCCCTTCTGTGTACTTGTTCTAGGTCTTTTTCAAGGTTTTGTTGGTAAGGGTCCCATACGGAGGAAGCGTATTCAAGGGTTGGTCTGATCATAGTGATGAAGGCATTAGCTTATATACGACTATACAGTGTTTCAACAACAATTACTAAAAATCTAAACATATAAAATTCTGTCTTGGCAAATGATACAAATATGATTTCGGTAAATATAAAAAATATCAAATTATGACTAAATCCTTTTTCTGCAATAATATGTATATAGTAAAGCACAATGTTATAGATTATCAGACTATTGAAAATAAGTGATGTAAATGGACTGGAAATTGATAAGAAAAAAGACACACTTTGTCATATTGAATATCATGGTATCGGTCCACTGGTGTGTGACCTCTAACGATGTGATTTAGAAAGCCCCCACATGAAGTATAGAAAGATGTTAACAAACATGAATCAACATAAGTTAAAAAAAAAAAAGAAACTGATATGTCCATTAATGCTTCTTAAATTGTTTATTTTATTTTACATTTTTCAGGTAAGAATAAGTTTTTCAAGCGAAAAAATCTATTTTATCCAGTAATGTAATTCGTGTTTTTTTTACTTAAAATATATTACCATTGTTATTTATATTTGATTGTTTGTCATAAAAGACAGGCGAAATATACCAAAAGACCATTAAAACTCATAAATCAAATTAATCTAAACAAGCAATGGCAAAACTAAAAAACAACAACAACAAAACGACAAACAACTGTTCACAAAACACTCCATAGAAAACTTAAAACAGAGCAACAGAAATCCCATCAAAATTCGTAGGTAATCGTAGGTGCTCAAGACAGGTACATTGTAAGCAGATTCTGCTTCATTAGTCAAACCCGTCGTTTTGCTCATGTAAGTACAAACTGGCGGATAATACGGTAAGTCTAATCAGAGGAAAAGAGGACGGAATTGTGGTTACGACATTAGGATCATACCAATCGTCATCTGTAATAAAACAGATATCCCATAACGGTCAAACAAACTCTAGACGGCGTCCGGAAAATTTTGAACATGTAGTTATGAGTTATAGAACGCATTTGCGAAAAAGAAGAAAACCATTTATATTACGTAAATGTAAACAATTATCTTTTCTATATTTCATTACTTTTATAAGAAAATGAAAGTCGTTTTAAAAGCATGATTTGTATACTATGATATTTTGGTAAAACATACTTATCTGTAGAAATAATAAATCCTAGATTAAGTTGCATATTTTCGTGTGAGGAAAAAATTTGTTTATGCTTCTATTGATAAATAAACAGGACTTTCGTTTTGGCTACTTTGCTTATATTTTATGATGAAATTAAACATGAGTAAAAGCATTACTTAAGATTCTCCCATTTAAGGAGCGCTAGTGTCAAATAAACAACAACCCCGGTGCAAGAACAGAAAACAGCCTTAGGTCACCACTAGGTCTTCAACACAGCGAAAAATCCAGAATCCGGAGGCCTGCTTATTATAAACTGGCCACTTAAAAATGTATACTAGCAGTAGCTATATAGTTCAGTGAAAATGTTTTGCCGAGATTTTTCTCCTGAATAAGGAATAAGAAAATTTTAAATTTGTTGTATGCTCGTACTACATTGTTTCAGTCTTTGAGTGCTAGTTTATAGGATGACTTCCTTTCTTATGAAGGAAAAAAACTAGAACAGTGTTAAAGGTAAATCATTTTTTTTTATTTAATTGTTATTATCATTTTCCAATCCTGCTCTCAAACACGTCTCTTCGTATTCATATTAAACGTAATTTCTTCCGCTGATATGTGAAAAAAATAAAATAAAGTAAAAAAGACAAATAAATTTGAAAAATCAGTTTCATGTTAAACAAATAAGCAAATTGTTAAATATTTGATATTAACAAGGTAAATACAACATTTTATCAAATCTTTTGATCGATAATTCCACTGCGTTACAGTTAAGTTAAAATTTTACATCGTTATATTTCTCAAATATTGACTGTTCTACCCATTCCATTATATGGGCTTTGCTATGTTAGATTTTATGTAATATAATTGATATTCTAATTTACTGTTACTATAATATAAGTACACCAACTACATCACTAAGCACTACAATCAGATGACATATTTGTTCGTCCTTTATCAATCATTTTAACCAAATATATTCATTCGAAATGATTTTGTTTTTTTTTAGCTATTCCTTAATACATAAAATATCATCCTAGAGATTATAATATTTTACAGTGATAAATGATAAATAAAAAGAAAATATACTGTTATGTCAATCGTCTGCAGAATGTATCTGAGGCTGATGATAGCGCGTGACAAGATGCAATTGATACCAAGGTAACGCCTATCATGTAAACCACGCCTACATAATGAATTTCTGATTGGATACGTTGATTACTGTATGATTAAACATGACTTTCGTATAAAAATCGAATTCTATAAATCAATAAAGCTTTTGTACACATTATTTCTGGTCTTTCAGGAACTTATTTAAAAACCATGTATGAGAGTTTCCTTTATAAAGTTTAAACAAGCATTGCTGTAACCGGCAGTGGTACAAGTTCCGTCTTAGTTCCGTTTGGGAAATAGTTGTCGACGCATTTCGGAAACGCGAACAGAAACGAAGTAATTGGATGTGTCGATTTGAACTTTTGAAGTAAATACAAAACCGATCTAATCTATTTATTGTACTCTTTTTACAAGAGAGTTCCGATGCAGGGAATTAAACCTGATTACTATAGGACTTGTAGCTTTCCGGGCTTGACTGGAATGATGATCCCCGGTATGTATGTTTCGGGAAATTACTTTTTCCGGTGTTCAGAAACCGTTGAAATCGGTTTCCTTTTTGGGTACTTTGATCAGAATTTTATTTGATTTTCATTAAATGTTATTTGGAAACAGCATTTCAATGTTTATTTCTTTAATTTCCGTCCTTTTGTGAGGAAAATAAACACAAAAGTAAATTGATTTTTTTACCTATTTATATTTGACTTTCAACTCGTGACAAAATCAGAGTGAATAAAAAAGGATATAAAACATTCTGCAAAAAATAGTACCACAATTTTATCGTTTCTTTTTGCGGAAATACAAAAGTAAATAATGAATTTTGGTGCAACGTTGTACCATTCTCTAACTTTAATAATTCAACCAGCGGACAACTTTTTACACCATTTTCAGCTTTCAATTTCAAATCATTAAGATTTTTTAAATTCATAAATAACGAATTTTATTTGCTTAAATTACAGATCCTCCTTACGGGAAAGCATCATGGCCACCAACGTCAAACCCACAGAGTCCAAGTAAGTTTGTCTTCATTTATCCTTAATATTACAAAGTTCACATTATCATTGAAATCATGAATTCTTGAGGACTCATTTGTTTGCTTCAATTTTATGTGTAACTTTTAACGTTCAATTCGATAACATTTACATGTCTAATTTAATTTCTTTAATCCTATAATGAATAAATATTATTATTATATGGTAATAAACTCTAGTAAAAATGCATTAACAAATATTATACTTTATTTTCCAGATTACGGACATACAAGTCCGTTTCCACACCTATCAAAACCAACATTAGAAGCGCCCCATACTCACTGGAGACCACAAGGTAAGAACACTTCTTTATTTATATGTTTACTTTGACCTATAAGGGTTTACTTTTACAAATTGTGACTTGGATGGAGAGTTGTCTCATTGGCACTCATACCATGTCTTCTTATATCTACTTACTGAAGAAATATATATATCATTAATGCTTGTGGTGAAAATATTTTTTCTTTTATCAATCTTTTTAAGAACTTAAAATTGCTTTAAAAAAATGAACATAAATACCGAACTCCAAGATAAAATCAAAGGGGAAATTTTAATAAAAAGTCGGGGAAAAAACAAACGCTGGACTTTTTCATCCAACGGAACTTTTAAAATGTCTTTCAATTTTCTGTTAAAAAATATGTCATATCTTTAATTGTATTTAAATTTTGTTCATTCGCTCGATACATTTATAGAATTGTTACAAATGTGAATGTCGTTTCTTAGGTCAAAACATTAACGAGAAGACAAAATATTGATGCAACAACAAAGTTGAAAATTTAAGAGCGTTAGCGATCATTTTCTTGTTTTCATATTTGAAAAGTTTATTTTATGTTTCTTATGAACCCTTGCACGTTAAACCCACTATGCAGTTGATTCAGATAATTTTCAAATATATAGTGCTATTTCTTAGATGGAAATACACAAATTAGCCTCTTAAAAAATATGTTTAGTACTCTTTTTTTGCATTAACAATGACTTTCTTTTGAACGATTTTCAAATTAAACCAAGTATGCTATACATAGAAATATGATAATGTATTTTGTTTTAGTTTCTGAAATATATCATTTAAGTAGGAGCTAGTTCTATTATTTTTTTTTGAAATTCATGTTTGAAAATACGTGTTGATGAGAAACAGGTATTTTTTAAATATTTGAAATTGTTGTAAGACAAAGTCTTGTTTATTGAAGATAAGTATTTCTGACAAGTGACAATGAGGTAGTTATATTGATTATAATTATTAGACAACCTATTAAAACATTAAAAAAATATATTATCTGAATGCGCAATAAATGTTAATAAAGTAAATATCTAATACAATTTTGTTATTTGTTGTATTAGACAAATATTTCAGGTATATTGAGTACAAATTAAAAAAAAGACAAAAACATTAATAATTATAGTATTTTTTAATATGTCTAGTGGCAAATATTTCATGATGGTCAAGAACTATTTGTCAGTCTGTCTTTACATTTTTAAAAGATAAAAAAAATGTCAACGAGTCTTCGGAATTTCTAACGGTTCAAATATACAATGTAGTATAGGTAACAAAATATCGCAGATAAAATACAGATATTATCTAATAAATCTATTGATAGTGGTTGGTTCATTTTGCTTGATTTGAGCATTGAACCTTGATATATTTATTACATATTTCATCATTGCCCTTGTATTACAAATTAAAAACCTGTTATGTGTAAATTGCATTTTTTTAATAGCAAATAAGCCCTACACAAAACTCTATTTATGTGTTGAAAAATAATGATCATATATGCATGTGATCTCTTTATCGAAGCGCTTTTTGGGATTACGACATATATTAAGATCATCTAATGGTATATATTTGTCCTATTTGTGTTTATCAAACCTGTCGTAACATAAATAAGTCATAGGAATCGTCCTTACTTCATGGCATAAGTTTCGGTATATTTAGATGAGCCTTGTTCTAACTTAAGGATACAGTTTATAATGGTTAATTTGTAAACAATTACGACCGTCGCCTTAAGGAAGAAGAACAAATAGTTTAAGTAGAAATAGTCTGTAGAAATAGTATGTTTAGGGACTATTATATTCCACTGGACTATAATTATAATACGCACGTAAAGTTCATTATGTACGCAATACAGACGCTAGGGAAATATATTTACTTTTCTCCCCAAACAGACGCTAGGGGAATAGATTCCTCTTTTTTAAAACAGGCACCAGGGGAATATATCCCCCTTTTTTAAAACATCTTTGTTTTATTTATCATTCAGTATCTGTTAATATTCGTTGATACGTTTACTTATTTAATGGGCTCTTAATGTTATCCATGAGCTATATATGTAATAATAATAACTTGAATGTACACTTATTAGATAAATAATATGTATTGTCTTTAAATACAAACAATCATTAAAATTTTTAATTTAATAATTATCAATACTTGTAAAATTCTATTTTTACACATTTTTTTTTAAACATCATTTTGTCCTGAACGCTTAAACAACTATAGGGCAGCAGATCCATCGATAACTTCAATGTTAAAGCTGAGATATGCCGCACGTCAACAACACTTTTCTTATTTATACCCAACATAAATCTAAAGACAGATTCTACGATAGCTTAGATAAACTGGTCCTTGTCTACTTTTGGGAAAAATCTTCCAAACCATCTTTGAAAGATGTAATTGACAATTGAATTCCGTTATTTTGACTTATTCCGCTGCTTTCAAAAGCAAAATTTGTATGAACCAAAGATATATAATGAATGTAAATAACAAGGCGCATCGGACAGGAGCGTGTATCTATACATGCGAGTCCACACTAAGTGCGTCAATGTATTCATGCATCCTACACAGCTATGTGAACGCCCCTTATTAACTTAAGTGTAATTTTAAACGGACATTCTCGTTATTTTTAATAGATTAGACCGTTGGTTTTCCCATTTGAAGGGTTTTACACTAATAATTTTTGGGGCCCTTTATAGCTTGCAGTTCGGTGTGAGCCAAGGCTCTGTGTTGAAGGCCGTACCTTGACCTATACTGGTTTAATTTATAAATTGTTATTTGGATGAAGAGTTGTCTCATTCGCACTCATACCACACCTTCCTATACCTAATCTGCTAGAATCATCTAGGAATAACGAACAATCTAAATTACAACTGTCTTTGAAAACATACTATCCAGAGTGAAATTTAAAGATATATACATTAGGCAATTTTATTTTTCTATTGACATACACATATCATCTTGAAAAGAATGAATAAGGTTATTCATGATTCGAACCTTGAGCGCATATTGCTAAAAGCGAAGAACACCCCGTTACACAAACGGTTAACAAAATATACTATAAATAAGCGATTTATGTTTGCATTATTCTATTGAAAGGTCCTACACTCTCGATTGAGTATTTGGTCGGTACTTTCAAAAAGTGTTCTCTCTATGTTTAACGTCACCAGTTGTGTGTTTTAAACCTTAACACAAAAACAAACCGCAAAAGAAACCCCTCAAATATAAAAGTTAATGAATGAAATGAGATGAACACGATTATGAATGAGCAAACCAATGACATAAAGTTTATGATAGTTCTTTTACATTCGTTTTATGTTTTTGAGTTTTTAATAATTACGAAAAAAAAATGATTTTGCCATTTGATGAAGAACTTTCCGATTTGAATTTTCCTTGGAGTTCGATGCATTTATTATTTTACTTTAAAAAAAAAATACGACAGCTTTAGAGTTTAGATATATAGGTAGAAAATGTAATTGACAAAGATTATCAAAGACCCTTCACAATTCCGTAAAAAATTCAAATGTCAAAAACACAGTCAGACATTTAAAAAAGATTATGACTAAGGTAGTGATCTTTCTCAATAGTATCCAAAAGGACAACGGTGTCGCAGGTAATGTGTCCATACATTGTTAGTTTCCTCGATTCCAGATTAAAAGGTTCTGATATTTTACTAATAGTTAAATGCAGCTAGTGCAATAGATAGAAAGTGTTAACAACCCCTTTTGTTGTTGCTGAATGTAATTTTGTGAATTGGCATAAAGGTGTTTTAAATGATCATATAAGGTGTGAATTTATGTCTTTTAATCTTATTAATTTAAATTTCCCACAATTTTAACACAAAATTTATTAGACACGTTTACAATGAAAAATATAAAAATTACATACATATTAAAAAAAAAGGTCTTTTATATGAAGCTTTTATATAAACATAAGCGTCCTAATTTAAGTGGAGAGCACAGGACGGAAACATTGGCATAAGATAATACTGACCTCATGAAACATTTAAAAAAATGCATCCTTCTAGTGTTTTGGGTAATAATTGGAGGAGATTTTTTTTTTAGCATTTTCTTTTGGCATTGGTGAACGTTTACACACATCAATATCGAACTCCCAAAAGCTCAAACACATCAAACGAATTAAACGAATAGATAACAACTGTCATATTCCTGACTTGCGATATGTTTTATTTTAAATCTTGGTGCTCAATCCGTAATATGATGTGATCATGTCTTTTCCACAACTCAGTGGGACAATATATATATATATGATGTGCGATGCAAAATTGTCTTCAAAACCTAAATTAAAAACTCAAATTTCTTTTAAAAAACAATTTACATTTTTATTCCGATCATTTTGTGTTATAATTTTTTCTCAACTTTACCTATAATTTTTCAAATCGAAAAAATCCAAACAACACGTTTGCACTTTACAATATTTTCATATTCTGTCATTAGTTGTATATTTAAAAAAAAAAGTGTAGACAAATGTTTTGATTCGATCTTCGCTGCAATGAACCTTGTGCAGACGGAACTCGCTGTTGTATACTTTAAAATTACATAGCCTGGTATCTTTTGATTAGATTAAACGCAAGCTTCAATTTTCGTCGTGTCCTTCGTGATTTAAGGAAATGATTTTGAGAACTTTTTTACAATTAAATAATGTTTTGACATTCTGTGTATTTTCTAAATTGTTATGAATTAGATCAAATTCGCATATCTCATATTTGTATAATATACTGTAAATGAAACAAGCTTTTACTATTCATACTAAGCTCTGTTTTGAGTTTGCTTTTGATCACACATTTAGCAAGAAAATTTTCACCTAAAGCTGAATTAAAACAATTATTTTACAAATATCCGGTGAAACCATGGAAACGGAACTAGGCTTCTGTTAAATGAAAAATAAAACACGTTTTTAAATACCCAATTTCATTATCCGATGATAATTTCCTATATTTAATCCTTATTCAGTTTTCTTTCGGCATAATGAAATTGTACCGTAATTATTAAAGAAAATTATTCAAAAGCTATTGAGCGTGCAATTTTGGATTCCTGAATCACAGTTTCCGCACCAAAGTAGGAGAATGTTAAGATCAGAAATCGGATTTTTATGTCAATATCGTTAAAATGAACATCTGGTTTTGCGTGTCACAATTCCGTATTCACCAACAAGAAAAGAATTTTACCTGTAAATGTACAAATGCTTTTAACACATCAACGAATGTTTAACTGTTCTAATACTAGCTACATTATTTCTAAATCAATATGTAGGATTAATGCCGGGTTTAGCTTTTAATGAACATATCTTGTAACATATTGTAATATCGTGCGGATAAAGCAATCGTCTGATTTTCCAAATAAGAATATGGTTAAATGAAAGCACTTAAATCTGAACACGTATGGTCACATGCTGACGTAGATAATATAAACAATATTTACATCAAAAAGGAAAAAATAAATTTATTAATTAAAACATAATCCACCTTTATGTCTGAGTTCAATATTTATTTTGTTTCATTTCATGCTTTGATGACAGTACTTATGATAAGCCACTATTTCTACCATAGAAGGCGAAGATAAATAATATATGCATATAAAGAATATTGAAATAGCATTTTGCTATTTAACTTTTGTGATCCAAGTTCGCAATTCTCATTTAAATATTATGTCTTTTAGATTGAGAAAACTGAACATAAACCAGAGAGAATCATAATTATTTTGTTTCATTGTATATTTCAATGACAGTACATATAATGTGCAACTGTTTCTACCTTAAAACGGAGAGATATAAATAATATATGTATATTGAAATATGGAACTATTGCAGTCTTGTTCTTGTGATCAGAATTCGAAATTTTTATTTAAAAGTCATGACTTGTTGGTTGAGAATACTGGACGAAAACCAGAGTTAATGCTTTTTATCTTTTACTTGTCTGGGAACAGTATATCTATGTAAATTCATATGTTCCTGGACTTGTCTAACATTTTCTCAAATCTGAAAATGACTGCTTACTTAAAAAAATATGTTTTCGTGTAGCTTGCGTAGTTTCTATAACATATGCATATTCATACATGTGCTCTAAAGTTTGAGGTACAAAAACCATTCGGTATAAACAATTCTATATTTGAGGAAACAGTAGTTTATCGATGTTCAAATTTCCTTAATCAATCAAGAAGATACAAAATCTAGAAAAAAACAAAAAACTGAGAGAATCGCATAAATTTCAAAAAGAGCGAGGTCTGGTGCGTCGATATGGAGACCATTTCTTATTAATGTACAGTAAATTTATTTAAAATTTAAAGTGTTCAGTCTATTCATTTTGAACTCTGTTAAATACAAATTACAAATAGAGGTGAGATTTAAAAAAAAAAGAGAAATACTGCACCGTTCACCTACGTGTACAATGTACAAATGCAATTGCTATTTAAAACCAGAATTCGCAATAATTAAAATTTGTCAAAAACGTAAATATTCTGAATTGTTCCTGGCTTTTTTAAGACTTAAAATTAAACTATTGATGGTCTATCATAAAAAGGATACGAAGTATAACAAACAGTAATTTACCAATATTCTAATCTCCTAAATCAATAAAGAAGATACAAAAATCAAAGTAAAAAAAAAAAAAAAAACAAGGATGCGTTGCTATAAAGCTCTTTTTTAGTCTGAATATTTATTAAATAAAATAAAAATAGATGAACGTTACAATCTAAATAGAAGAACATAACAAACAAAATAAACCAGTACGAAAGGTATGACAAAAAGCACTGTTTTTACCATATTGTCGCATTTACTCAAGTATAGAATTTCTGAACTACTTTTAAGTTTTTTTAATTGTAAAATAACAAAATTAAAAATTGGAAGTAAATATAAAAAAATTATAAGGTTAATATGTGAAATGCTAAAAATAAAATAACAGTATACATCTTATACAATTGTACATTACGAAATATAATCCTTTTGAACACTTCATGTACATACATATTGCCTAAAATACAAGTTAGACTGTAATTCATACCATAAATATAAGCTGTTTTTCAATACGTATTTTGTTTATTTATTTTTATTTGTTCGTTTGTTTTCCCGTCATAACTATTTATTTTTCAACATATTTCAGGAAGTGGACAGATCCAGCTGTGGCAATTTCTATTAGAACTTCTATCTGACAGTAGCCTTGCAAACTATATAACATGGGAAGGCACAAACGGGGAATTCAAATTAGTTGATCCAGATGAAGTTGCTCGTCGTTGGGGCGAGAGAAAAAGTAAACCAAACATGAACTATGATAAACTTAGCCGTGCTTTAAGATATTATTACGATAAAAACATTATGACAAAAGTTCATGGCAAGCGATATGCATATAAATTTGACTTTGCTGGATTGGCACAAGCAATGCAGCCACAGTCAGCAGACCCTACGGCATATAAATATCACCAACAAGACTTTTTAATGTCCAGTTACCATACAGGATCAAGATTTAATTTCATGAACTCTCATTCACATATTCCACAATCACCAAATTTTTTCGGGTCACCATCAAACTACTGGCCAAACAGTAACAGCATTTATTCTGGTAGCAGCATGTACCCCAGCATTCCAAATCACCACATGTCACATAGTCATCCAAGTCATATGCCGTCACACTTGAGTTCATACTATTCGTAGAGTAAAACACGGAATGGACATGACTCCGGTTGTAATTTATCAGATTATATTTATCAACTGTGGTGATATATCTGTTTTGTCTGTGATAGTCTATGTTTGTCACGTTTTTATGATCAGGGTCGTCTGCTAGATCACTTGGGGTCGTCTGGAAATTAAAAAAAGAAGCTGACGCCATTTTTTTTGTATCAGGCTTCATGGGTTGTATCTGATAATCAGCCAACTTGAAGAAAGAATAAGTGCCATTCTATCGATTCAAAAGGTGACATCTTAAAAGACTTAAGAATTCGATACAGATCTTTTTGAGAATGGCTTTAATATTCTATCAATGAAACAATAACATATTCTGTAAATGTCGCTAACAATAGGATGGGATGGAATTAATCACCGATTGTTGCTACAGTATCTCTGTTTCTTATAAGGTATATAGGACTATTGATTCTTAGCAAGAATAAATCGCAGCAGCCGATAAATTAATCCAAGGAAATGTCTTTACTAATGTAGAAATGAAATGTAAGGCACGGTTGAATAACTCACCAGGAGTATTAGATGGATTCATTTTTCACAACAGTTTTCAGCAACGGTTTGGCGGAAGGAAACGACAGAAAAGTTGATTCCGACAGTAATTTCTTCCTTCTTGATCGACTTTATTTTGTTCAAGAAACTTGACAGTTAGAAAATTGGATTCCTGGTCTGTTAAGAAAACTTATGTTATCAATACGATCAACGATGTATTTGAGAGGATGTATGGTAATGGATTGTTGCTCAAGTGTCTAGAATTGCCATTATTACGCTCTAACTAAGCCGTTACGATAACACTTTGACAAAAACCATCGGTTTTTATAATATCTTAATGAGATAAAAGGATAAGTGAGTCTATTAAACGCATAAAAGACCCAGAAATGACTGGAAAATACTCCTTGGAGACCAGCTGCGATTGAGCTGAATCTTGATCTCTTGTGTGCTTTATTGAAACCGCATCATTTAATACTCTGTAAATTAAATGATGAAATTAACATTGGATAATGATAACGATTGTTGATGAGAAAAAGGATCTCATTGCAATTCCGAAGAACTGTCACCTGCACTATACATTTTCGTCTTGATATCAGATAGCAAAATAAGACTGTCATAATGAAAAAGCTAATCATACCCCGTCCGTCATTGATTTCGTTAATATATTGAACATTTGAATAAATAACATCAACAGAGTGCCGATTCGTACTTTCGATTGCTCGTATGATTAAATACGCACGTGCCGTAGCACGAGCATGATGTAATTTAGTCATGTAAAATTCTAAGATATATTATTTTAATATTTCTACATTTAATTGAATAAAATAATGCTATTGTATTTTATGTGTTCGTTTTGTTATCAGATGGTGAACAAATATAAGGAGTCTGGGTTTTCTCGTGTGAACTTTTATGAAATCAACACACTGTAAATATAAAATCTAAATTATGTATGATTTTTTTCTTCAATCTTCAATGCAAAAGAGCAACCTTTCTAATTATAGGTCACGCACACTACTTACAGAAAACATAATTGTAGTTTTTAAAGACAGACAAAATAATTGTGTAGGACATTTTGTCGTCAAATCGAACTGATATAATTCAACTGAATGTAAACTAGATTTTAACCATAGTTAAATATTATTCTTTCATACATTTTGTTGAAATTACATATTTTTGCCTCTGTAATTTCCAAAATGTTTAGTTGTCTAGAAATCATAAATCGTAATTAGATTATATATAAAAAAAGTTCTAGTTCAGAACAAAACACAACTTGGTATTTACAATTAATATAGCATCATATATGAGTGAATGAAAATACAGAATAAAATAGTTTGTGTCTTTAGCAGACAAAATTGACAAATATTTCTAGAACACACATACAAAACGTGCATTTAATATTGATTCCCTGTCTATGTGATATGAAAATATTTCTGCATTAATGTCGAAACTTTTAAAGTTTACTTTTCGTTATGTGTCAAATTTAAAAAAAAAACGCATTCGAAAATAAATTGTAAGTTTCAAACATTTCATTATAACAAAAACATATTTTTATGCGATATACATTATATCTAATTTTATGCTTATGGTTCAATCTGGCTTCCACTGACTTTTTGTTCATATGTAGTATCTTTATATTCATTTCAATAACTACTAAATTCAAGGGGTTAAGATGTTAGGTGGTTAGACTAAATTAAATCATAGATACCAGGATTGAACTGAATTTTGTATTTGCGCCAGTCGCGCGATCGTCTACAAAAGACTCATCCAATTAGAAAGGCCGAATTAAGTACGGAGTTGAAGAGTATTGAGGACCAACAATTTTTGCCGAATTTTCGATCAAAATTATTAGACATATCAAACCTGTCATATAAAGTTATAGTTGCTTATTTAAATTGACATCACATATGCAGCAATAAAAATACCTTGGACCTCATGTCAGTATGTCTTGTGAATTTGTGCACTAAGTCATCTTGGGGGAAACGTGTGATCCGCATGATATTCAATTTTAGTGAGACCATGCGTATCGACATGATAAGCAATTCCTGTTATGAAAACATCTCCCGCCAAGCGATTCCGAACGGATTTCCAGAAGCAGCAGTTATGATCAGTAACATTACACAATAGGGAATAAAGATACAACACATTATTTCCATGTCATACCTTTGTATATAATATTTTATGACAAAATTACAGCGGAACTAACTGGCACGCATCCTCAATGTTCAAGGTGTTCTTACACGAGGCGAAAGGAAAATTATGATAATACCCAACAGTTTGTCTTGTATCTTTCGAAACTGATTCATTTTTTACAATTAAAACTTTAAGAAGTTTTAAAATAATTAAATATGTAAATATAGATATTACAAAATGAAAATTTGATTTTTGTTGAACAAAGAAATAAAGTTTTATAAACAATGAAGGTAAAAAATGGCATCAACATATTGGCAACGTCACAGAACGATTTGTCGCTTTTGATACTTCTACTTGTTTTTGATCGTACAATTATGATACAGTAATTACTGCATTTCTGAATGATGTCTTGCTAGAGTTTATTGCAGGTATTATTACTTAAACACATCATATGTGTTTTGAGATGTAAAGTTCTCACTTATTTTTTTTCAAACTTTTAAAAAAATCTCGAATGTCGGATGGTATATATTTTTTAAATATAGTACAGTTCATTGTATATTCCTATGATTCTCACATAATTAATTCCATAATATATAGAGGAGTGTTTAGTATCAAACAATTTTTAGTAATTTATTACATGCAATATAAATATTGTACATAACAATAATTAAAAAAATATCGATAGTTTATGATAGAAAACAACCCATAAAATCTTTTCAGAAATAAATTATCAATAAATGATTAAAATTCAATATGAATGTATTCTAAAGAAGTGTACTAGATTTAGGGATTTGTTTCGCCCTCTGGCAGATTAAAATTACAAACATGTCTCTTTGCTTCATGAATATTCCAGTTGTTATCCATTCATTTGATATGCTTGAGTCTTTGATTTTGCCATTTGCTAAGGAACACTTTCTGTTTAGAATTTTCCTCGAAGCTCGGTATTTAAAAAAAAATATTTTACCTTTTTACAGATTCATTAATAGTAATCAAAATTGCTTGAAATACAGCAATACAAATTCGCTGTATTTCTATGTGTTAATGTAGCAAGCAAAGTGTACGGTGATACCTCCTTTTTGATTGTACAAATTCGGTTACTTAAAAATAATTATGTGGTATCAAAACTATAATGATTCATTTTCTCTTATTGATCTTAAATCGAATAATATAATTGGAGAACAGATTACTATAACACTGGAATTCAAAGTACATAAAGATATGTACCTTCTGTCTTTTGGGCGTACATGTAACGATATAATGACTCATGTCCCTTTTAACTGATGTTTACAGTTTGATTTTATGTTGTGCTGCAACACTGTTACACTGTCTAGAAAAGAGAAGTCATTAGAGTCGAGGACATATTTTACTATCCCCGTTACATTCTATATGCTTCTTTTCCAAATCAAGGTGACAGTAGTTTACAGATATTCAAATCTTGTAAACCAATTAGGAAGAAAACAAATTAAGGCAACAAACAAAAACTGAGCCAACCTAGGCGCCTGTTATCCAAAATTGTCTTTGGTTGATTTCAGTCCTTATTGTTTTCGTCAATTGCTGAGGTGTAAATCAGTTTGTTACTGTTCCAAGGTTTCTATCGGTATGAGTTATGTTCATTGATTATGACCAAACAGTGACCTGTATTTGTTCACATCTTTGTTCTTTGTGATCCTTTATAGAAAGACAAACCTATGGATGGAAAACAAACAAAACAAAACAAAACGACAGAGAAAAAACCTGAACAAATAACAAATAAAAAATGTTATAGGTTATTGAATAGATAGTTTATTTTCGTAAAGCAATGCTAAAACAAAGATTGCAGAGAAGCTAAAATGAAAAACAAACCTACATACAAAGTGGTGAGATGAGATAACGTATTGGAAAACATAATAACGTGACACACAATATAAAAAAGACTAACAGCAATCAAAAGTGATACACAACAACTCGTAACAAGGTTCAATAAACATAGCTAAAGGAACACTGTTCCTGAAAAGGGTTGCAAGCATCTTGAAATATTACAATTCAACGAATCAGGATTCAAACAGTTTGATGGTAGAATCGAGTCTGAATGAACTGTTATAAAACGAAATTAGTTGATCAGATTTGTTGTAACAGTGTTACTGTAATTAACAATTTGGAAGAATGCAAAAAAAAAACAGGTAGAATAGTTGTTTTGTTTTGATGAATTTGATTGTTTTTCTACCCTTTTAAAATCGGGGTGATCTTTTTGGTTTAAAACGTTCTAAAAGTGGCATATATAGATGAAAATACAACACAACACGACCAGTGCAGGTAGTTAAAAATGTATTGAATTTTCGAAACATCTCATATATCTTCCCGCGTTATTAAAAAAGAACCCGTATGAAATGATGAACGTGCGTACAAAACGTGCTTCTGTGGGTAATCTGCAGCAGGTATGATTGAAGTAAAAATGTTTGGGTAATAAATATATAGAATGTTTGGAATTATTCACTCGAGATTTTTCCATTTCGAATGCAGTAAAAAATTGTCAACATTTCATCCCTTAATATTTTTTTTCTCTAACAATATTTATTTCGTTATTTTATCATCAAATGGAATTATATCCTAATGGAAAATCATAAGAAGAACCTTTAAATAAAAAAAAAAAAAAACATATCGAAGATAGTTATATTTGTATCTTCGACGGTCCAACTACTTTTTGGAATTTTGGGTCATCAATGCTCTTCAATTTTTCACTTGTTTGTCTTTAGGACTATTTTGATCTATTTTGATATGTGCATCACAGATGAGTCTTATGTAGACGGAAAGTGCGTCAGGCGTATTAAAATATAATTCTGGTACCTTTGATAACTGTCTGTTAAATCTTCATATTTTTGTTTAAACGGTATGCTTTCTTAACGTTTAATTCAACAGGAACACATATAGTCAACAAACTGATAGCTTATAGAGATAAATGAGTTGGATTAACTATACAAACACTGTACAAAGAAATTATTAGAGACTTTCCGTTTTGAATAATCCTCGGAGTTCATTATTTTTGGAATTTTACTTTTTATTATTATAGATAAGAACATGGAGAACTGGATTTAGTAAAAAGCCAAATACACTCCTTATTATCTGAAGTAATAAATGTTGGGTTTTTTTTTCTAACTACAAGTTTATAAAATCTCACAATAAGGATTAGCGTTTGTTCTCTTGCACCCATTTCTCGTATTTCTTATGTAATTCTTGTTTAACTTTTTATGTCAATATTATAAAAAATAAATCATAAATTATTAGACATTCATTCAACTCTACTAATTAAAGACATTAAGCTTAAGATTGTGTTTTAATTTTATCTCTGAAAGTGTTTTAACCCTGTAACAGTATGATATATGTCAGATTCCATTATGATCAAATCCTCCTCTGAATTAATTTAAGCCGGTAAATAAAAGCAAGTTCCATTGAACTAAACGAAATATTCATCATTAGCTCGGAGGAAATCGGAAAGACATGCTCTATTATACCATGGTAATACAATTCCCCTTGTTAAAGTTCGGAACACATTTATTTGTTAATCTAACTGATTTTCCTTCCATTCTTCTCTCCATGCAGTCAGTTTCCAAATTGTTCCGCTCACGGCATAGTAACCATAGAAATGAGAGATCAATGTCGGAAAGGAACAAAAACAACTAATAACTTGAATTAGATCTTTTACTTAACATATCATTCGTCATTTCCCCTATTCTGATGTTGCTACTGAACCCTCTGTAGCGCCATTGTGTTAACTTCCGGTATTTTAGAATGATCACGGCTGGCTTCCGGTGGTTGTCAGAGTCGAGGATATAATTTTCAAATAATATAAAGATCTTTGGCTTTTTACACACAGGGGGTCTGAACTATATAGTAAATAGACATTGGTAAATATATATCAGAATGTCACAATGTACCGCCTAGTATTATTTTTACGCACGAAACAAAATTGATGTTCTGAATTAACAGACATGGGAGTTTAAGGCTGAGATTTAAATGCAATGAATTAGCACACACTATATAGATCGGCATTTATATATGATCTGACATTTGACCGATACATTTTAAATATGATTTTGATATTTTCACTGCGGATTATTCCAATGTAATGGAATGTCTTACTTTCGTTTGATATATTTATATCTTTTTCGTGCATGGAATGTTGATAAAATATAGCTGAATTCGGATCAAACATTGGATAATTGTTAACATATACTCGTATCTGAATGATGCAGTCTGTATGATCATATTTATATACAAATCGTTTGAGACCATTTTTCAAAAATAGAATTAGTAATACTTTATGAATATTTTAGTTCGCTCTTATTGTATTGTATGAAATATCTGGACACATATTAATATTTAACCCTCCATAAGTAATGCTCATTTTGTCTACATCTACTGAAATTTGAATTTCTGAAAAACATTTAATCGATATCTTTTTAATTTTTTATTTGCTCTTTTTATTTTATTTTATTTGATAGTTTAAAAATAGTATTTTTTTTTTATTTCGACCGTCCTTTTCATACTTTTCGTTGAGTGTTTTTACTTTGCAAGGTCAACTTCTTACAGTAATTGTTGTTGGTGATTTTCTTCCTGTTAAGTTTTAATATGTACCGTTTTTCCTTGTCATATAACAAGGTTTCATTTCAAAACCTGGCAACATAATAAAAGGAATGTAATTTTTATCAGATATCTCAAGGAAATAATTCAATTTAGTCTTTTCCTGAAACATATTTAATTAAGCTTAAACGCTAAATCTTTAGCAGAGTAAAGTGTCTCTACCTATTAAGTCATGTTTTATACAGTAACAATATTACATCAGCACTTTACAAAGACTTCATCAGAATCGTTTGTCATCAATAAGAAGGCGTTATTACAATATTTTGATCATCATGAATTCTTTTTAGTGCCAATTTTTGTCAATAAATCACACGTCATGAGTGATTAGATAGCGATTAATTCTCCCTAGTCGTCTGTCTTCACTATAGTCGACGCTCTCTGCCTTAAATGAACTGTTCAATGCACTCCATTGAGCTTCCAAAAATCTCATCATTATTCTTTTAGATATCTTTAATGTGATGTCATAAACCGCGTTGTGAATATGAATCGGGTTCTAGGGGCATCTGATAGGATGTAAATTTCGTTCATGTAAGTTTCCCTAAAGAAGAAATATCCCTTCAAAGTACTTACTATTAGCTTTTCCCTAACATTTTTGCACATTCACATAACTGGTTTGTGTTACAATTATTTTTTAATGCAACGTGTATTTGAGTAATTTTCTGTGACAGAGATTTTCTGAAGCACCCCAGAATATGTAAATTCCTTGATGTTAGTGTCGTGCCTTTTAACGAAGCGATTGATCATGTTTATTGGATAAAACCCATTTCGGTCTCAATAGTACTTCTGTATTATAAATTGCTGGCAATCGACATGCTGTTTCGTTAATAAAATGTTGTTACAACTTGACGTTTCTTTTCTTGCTTAATGTATTTAATGTCGTACAGTCTATGCTTGAGTCCAAATTGAATTTCAATCTTGGTATGTTAATTTCACTTGTTAATTTCACCTGAATTAATCCTACGGAATATGATTTCATCATTAGGTTTTATTTCAATAATGTTCATTTTCTGTCTGATGCAAGTTTGACATTAGTTTTTATTTTGTCATAAAAGAAAGACAAATTTCAGAATACAGTAGGCACTACGTGTAATTGTAACTCTATATCATTTTGTTTTTAATTTTAAAATTGATCACTATGTTATTCGTTTGACATTCGTGCACTTATCTCTTGCATTAATTGTTTCCATTCAATAAATCAATATAACTAAAATATAATTCCTAGATTTTAAATGAAAACTCGAACTTAAAATCAAACCACTCTATTTGAGATTTTTTGTTTTCGCATTCGAAAAAAAAAATACACGGAAAGTACCCAACTCCAAGGCAAATTGAGTGTCCATAAAAACTGACGAAATAAAACGTTATCAATGAACGGAACAGGTTGGGAAAAACCCATACTCCTGACGTGGAACATGAATTTTTCGTCGAAAATGGTGAGTAAAACCTAGTTTTACAGCTAGCTAAACCTCTCATTTGTATGACTTATTTTATAATCAGAAAAAAGTTTTCGTTGGCATGATCTTTACATTTTGTTCATTTTACAAAATTTTTACAAATGCACAAAAAAATGGAGATAGTCTCAACCAAGTACAAAGTAAAATAACAAAAAATACTTAACCTCGAGGAAAATTCGAAAAGGAAAGTCCCTATCAAATTGCAAAATCAAAAGCTCAGGCACATCACACGAACAGATAACAGCTGTCATATTCCTGACTTGGTACATGCATTTTCTTGTGTTGAAAATGATGAATTAAACCTGGTTCTATAGCTAGCTAAACCTCTCACTTGTATGACAGTCGCATAAGATTCCATTATATTGACAACGATGTGTGAACAAAAAACCAAGACATGTTAGGTATAAATGTAAAAAATATGGGTACAGTAGTTAACATTGTGTTACTAACTTAATCACCTAAGGGACTATAGAGTTGTTTGAAATAAATGTTTTATTTATTGCTGTGGAATATCGGATGAAAAATTAAAACTATGTAATTCATATGTAAATTAAAACGAAATAGCAAAAACTTCTGTTAGTCTGCATCTTTCTACGTTTGCATTTAATGTATACTCTGTAACGTAAAATAAGAATTAAACACATGTTATGTAGCTTCTATTTCTAAGCTGTATAATTAGTGCTCATAGCGTATTGCCTTTTCATAAACTTTAATCCCATTTCAAAATAATTTTCATGGGGAAATGAAAATATTTTATCAAATTGTCAATAATTTTATTTTGTTGTAAAAATCTAGTTGTTAAATACCCTAAAATACAATCGGATAAACTCTAGACTTGTCAATAGCGGAAAGAGAGAGGAAATGCGATTGCCGATGAATGGCGGAATTACTAATAGATAATTTCCCAGAATCATCCGAAAACGGATGGAATTAAGGAAATAGACGCTTTCCGTGTTTGCGGCTAAACCGTATGTAAATCAGTACACCCCGCAGTCACACAGATCATCAATGTATCAAAACCACTGATACCTATGTCAAACGGTAAAACCAACACTATAGTGTTCCGTTACTTTAATGGCGCTGCAACAATTGGTAATTATTTAATCAATATTCAATAGAAATATAAAGAGGAGGTATAATGGAATATTATATAAGAATAATAGATAAAATAGGATGAACATGATTTGATTGTCACCAGGTGTCACTACAAGGAGATCTAGTATTTTTGAAACAATAGCGGTTTTGTGTTACCTAATGGCTTTTCGCAGCTTCTAATTACAAGTATAAAGAAAAAGTGGCCATTATAACTGTTTAACAAGTTCATATCACCGATTATTAGGGAAAGTTATTATTATTATAGATTTGTTGTTTGATATTGATACACTTTGATATCATTATTAGGTAATTAATGAAACTCTAGATGAATTGAATTGGAGAGTGAAACTACGTTAGGTATTAACTGTCAGGTGAACTTTTGTATATTATATATTTATAATTATATCATAAAAAACGATTTTTTACACTAGGAAAATCTCGAGACATTATTCAATTGTCTAACCAAGGTATTAGCAGCTATAAAAAGATGAATACATCATACGAAAAAGATCATGTAAATGACTCCAAAGCAACATTTCGACATGCAATTTAACTTTTAGATTGAGTTAAATGCTGGTCTTTTTAGATTTATCATGTCTTTGGGTTGCTGTCTCATTGACATTAACCACATATTTTCACTAATTGGTATTAACAGGTGCTTGTTTAAATACAGATATATTGAGATCACCAAATTCAACGTTTTCCGAAAAAGAAAAAAAGTGCATTAAATTTTATGTTTTATTGCTGGAGTTTTTGTGCATTTCGATCGGCATTAAGTGGATATTTAAAACATTAGCCGAGTACAAGGATGCTTTTAACGAAATATAGGAGTAGAATAATATGAGTGACAAATCCATTTATTTTCTAATGTCGGTATATTTACAAATCACTCTAAGCAGGAATGGAACTGAATTCACCGGAAGTCGCACTTCAGAAACGACTAGTCAAACGTAATTTAACAAACAGAGATGTTTTTAGAATATATTGACGTTTAAATGTATCTGAGCAGTCCAATGAAAGACAAGTTCGATTTTTGGGAGGTTTTGCTATAAACATAAAGAGAAATGCGATAAAAGCTTAGACAATGGTAAAGTGTAATTTAAAGAGACACAAAGCATAAAAAGCGTGATTTTTTAATGTTAATACATGTTGCTAGAAAAGAGAAAAGAGATTGGAAAGCGATAATAGATTTGATTAAAGAATAGGCATACAAAGGTCTTAACATAAATGTAGAGTCGCAACATAATAATTCTGCAGTGCATGTGATCCCGTGATATATATGAATATGCTGTTCAAATTTTCGAGAGACAGAAAAAAAAGAGCTAAATTCATAAATACATTTAGTCTCTAGTACCAATTATAGAAGAAGTAAAAGGGAATGTGAAACAAGAGCACAGGAACGGTTTTGAATTAAGCAAATATCAATAACATTAATTTTGAATATTCTAGAATAGGGTGGGGGGATACTAGCATTGATAGTTTTACTTCTCGTTATCTCGCAAAATGCAAAGAATTCTGCATGGAGAATACATTACTGTCCTATCCACTATTATGTTTTCCTTTTTTTATATTTTACTCATTTTCAAAGACACTGGAATAGCTGTTTAAAGTGTAATATTTTAAAGTTTTTTGTGATCTTATTCTTTAAGTCAACTGTGTATTCAGATTTCGTTGTTGCTTACATGCTTTTTAAACATGAAATGGCTCTTATCAAATTCACGAATACCTATCAAGGCTGGCATATGGTCCTCGTGTTAACAATGAGCTGAAGATTACTGAAAATCTTGTTGTATTTATTGTTATCACAAATTAAATGGCACTTTATAAAATATTGAACAGGTTGTAAAGTATTGTTGAAATAACAGTTTATAAAGTAAATGTTTGTGTCGGTATCGTTAACAAGTTTACGTTAATACACGATCACAAACAAACTGCAACATGCTCAACTTCTCTTAATCAAACTTGATGTTGAGTTTTGTGTTTGTCAAGATAATTGTCAAATATTATTCCGCAAAGGTCGTTAACTCATTCTATCTAGATGGCTAACTTACTAGCCTGGGACTCCTTTCATAAAAGATCTACTCAGTAAGTCATGAATATTTCAGTATACTAGTAACTTTCAATTAATCTGAACCGTAAATTTGTTCTGGGAAGATAGTTGAAGACTGAAGCCAAAAATGTGCAAAATTGATATTATTAGACCCTATAGACATAAAGTATGTTACGTATTTATATATTAAATTAAATATATATATAAACGGATCCCCAGCTACCTTAAGGTGTCAGACCACCAATTACTCCCTCCAATTTAGAACGTATTAAAAGAAACCCTACTCTGACACAAAATAGTGCTTTTGATGTCCTTGTTTACTTAAACTAACCAACAAACTTGAAGAAATGAAACTTTTGGTGAAAGAGAAATATGTCTAGACCATTTTGAGCCAAAATTTACTTGTCTATGAGTTTGCATAAAAAATTGAGGATTAATGCACTCCATAGTATACTAATTTAAGATTTCTAGAAAACCAGGGGTTATTTTTGGAGTACCTCTGTTCGAAGGTCAGTTATTTTGTTAGAAGGCTTTACAGGTATGGTGAAAATTGGCATGTAGAAAGCTGATACATTTACAATTCAGGATATACCTGGTTTCTATGAAGTTAAACTAAAGGTAAAAATATTTAGAAAGCTGTGAAAGTTGCAAAATTTGGTTGAACAGATAGGGATTTTTAATTAGAGGTCTGACACCTTAAACGAGTCTCGTTTCTGTAGATGGAATTTATACTTTTATACTAGTATTTCTCATTAGATTGGCATTGAAACCCGTCTTAATATCGAGGATTTATTCCACTGGCCAGGTATGCATGTATTTATATATAGTACGGAACGGAACAACAATGAACAATGGTGTTTTCGTCCCATGCTAATAACAATTAAAAAAGGAAATGCTCAACATTTTACTATACCATTCTATAATTGTTGAGTTCTGTTTTATGGATAACTTTGTCAAAACAAGACAGATATGATCTAAATTCAAACAGAGCTAGCAACACCTAACCTGTAATAAATACATTATAATAAAATTTACATATCTTTAAAAAAAAATCACATTTCTTGCCACTACAACACATGAACGGAACGGAAGCATATCTTTAAAGTTTGTGGCTAGATTGTAAAGTGTTGTTTTCTTTAATAGCTTTGCCTCGCCAACAAGTCTTTGCTAGGCTTTCCCTTGCTCTCGAATAAATTCGGAAAACGGTAGGGACTAACAAAATATAAACTTTCACAGATTATAGCAATTGGACTGAAATTGAAAAATACCTATTACTATACAGCATAAACCAAAATCAAGCTCATTAGCAAGTTCTTGTAAGGGTAGTGGGAACAAAAAATACCTGATTTGCTATAAAACTGCATACATATTTCTCAACTACAATAACATAAATCAAAGAGGGATACATATCCAAAACTACAAACACTGTGTACATCGAGTTGTATTGTTTTTGAGGTCAAAACAGTCGTTTTATAACGGACGAATGGTCATCTTAGTGAACTATGAACACATAATACGTAATTCTGATTTGACAAATTGCACTCTGTTCTTTATTTCGCCTTTTAACCTTTTATGATGTGAGCGTCATTGGTGAGTCTATTTTAGACGTACAATGTAACGCGCATTTTTGCTTACAACATTTTAAGCCTGGTATCTTTGATAAGTCTATTATTTTTGCTTGTAGTAATTAGTCCATATGGTGTTCAATGTATATTGAAATTGATTGTTAATGTTTTTTAAATAACGATAACATATAAGATGTGGTTCGTCTGAAGCATTTTTTTTTGGGGGGGGGGGGGGGGGGGGGGGGGGGTTAATTTATCCGGAATACTAAAATAAAACTTTGAAAGCCAAGCATGAACTTACACTTGAGGAAATACCTGATATTGAAAAATGGAACCTTAATTTATAGGCATAACCATCTAGAAATTACTTAACACATACTAATTTGAAATAAATATAAGAAACTTAAGTTATCAGTAGCTAAGCTCTGCTTGACTACCGGACCAAAGCTATCCTCGGAGACTAGTAGCACCTCATCAGAATTGCACAAAACCCAAAATATGAAAAACGTGCTTGAAAAGATATATGATCTAAAACCTAAACGTTTGGTATCTTTTATTGTAGATATTTATTTCCCATCAATTATATACTCTTGCTTTTTTTTTGATAAACTAATACTGATACAAAATGGGTATGACTCAAAACATTTTAGTTTCTCTGAATCCTAGAATGATAAATAATCAAATTCCTTTTGTTAATTTTTAAGGATTACTAACGGTTGATATTTTTGTTGGCTCTTCTATGTACTTTATATTGTCCAACTGATACAGACGAAAGCTGTAATGCAAAGTAACTGTGGTATTTATACACCATATGCGGATTATTATGATGTAAGAAGGTGTTATTCAAACAAATTAAAGTTGGTTTGTACCTAGCACAAGGAAAGGCAGGAGACATTTTTACTCAAGTTAAGAGTTTTGTTTACTTCTTTTCAAAAAGTTCCTTCAGTGCAATGCCCTAACCAGCATTTTTTTTTAAATGCAACAGTTAGCTCGGGTTTTCACAAATTGCACTCGTCGGACAATAATATAGAGAGTTCAAATTTTGTAATTTATATGGGTAATTAGAATGAGAAAATTAGCATCACTTTTATTGCCTTGTTGGTTTTCACAATAACTGATTCATAACAAAAAGTCAGTGTTAAATATTTTAATTGAAAAATAGGATTATCCGAATGATTTCATTTCTATATATTGTTATGAAACTATTCCATGGAGATTTTGCGACATTGCAATTAATTTTAATCAAAACTCAATAAGTCTAGTGGAATTATTAAATCTGCAGACACGGGATTCCATGGGAAAAAATAACGGTAAAAACATTCCCATGAAAAATCTTCAAAGTCATAACAATTATTCTATTGAAGCAAAGCACGCCCTTTTAGATATGGTCAAGAAGATCAGGTATGGTAGATTGATATCATCAAAGAATCCCAGCAGAAATATACAGGTGAAAACAGCAAGAAATTGATTCCAAAGAGGAAATCTTCTCTAAGCTGCATTAGTACGTATTGATTTCAATCAAAACACAAAGAAATCGATTTGACAAATTGAAGATGAGTCTATACTACAACACGTGTCAAAATTTAAATATACATTTTGTATTGTTAGATAAAGGTAGCTATTGAATCGATAACGATACATTTTTGAATTGTTAATAAAGGAGCTTAGATCCGGTCGATTGAAGGATTAAAAGTTTATTTTGACATGGACATTCATTGTGTTGTAAATAAAACTTCTCTGATGTTGGATACCCTTATATAGCGCCGAATCGATTTCAACACAAGTGCTTTTATTATTATCATCTATTTAACTATAGGAGATTGTGATATCAGTGTTATAGTAGTACACTTAAAAGTTCCTTGATGGAAATTTTATGGGTTTTGTTCAACAACTCTTTGGCAGAAATTGTTGAAATTGCTATTAAGTATCATTACGATTATTTCACCTGCAATCAAATGACAGGTAGATTTCGATTCTTTTATCGACAACCAATACACATTTATTTTAAGAACTACAATTTTGATTTTATCAAAGCCTTATTTACCAGGAAAGAAAGGGAAATTATTTGAAATTAACCCAATTCAGTCATTAGTTGCTATAATTTCCAGAACATTAATTCGTTTCGTAAAGTAGGAAATTCTATATTTCTTTGGATCTGTCGTTACTTCCGATCATTTACGTTCGGAACCATTATTTCTGGAGACAAAGTTTGACTACTTCCGGCCTTAGCTAATGCACTTTATTTTTATGTTTCACAGTATCAACCTAACGATAATTTTTATGATTCTTGTGAAAAGCACATTAAATCTTTACATTTTTCGATTTTCTTTTGCGACTTCGAAAGAATTAAAAAGATATAAAGCAGGGAATAATTCTATCATTCCATGTCTATATCATGTTTAGAATATATTGCATATACAGAATAGAAGTAAAGTGTTCCTTAATACACTGCATACGCGTTGCGTTATAACATTAAATACTGCATACTATGAGACGGGTGCAACCTATTGAGCATCAGGAGGTTATTGAGACAATTTTGTCTTATTTATCATCATAAGTCTTGGTTTGAATATCATAATCCTATAAAATGACTTTGGCTTTTGCAACATAAATGACTGTGGCTATCCCTGAAAACGTTAAATTGAAATTTCACAATTTTACCAAAAAATGAAATAGAAACATTGGGTTACATGTTATATCCATGTTTGCCTGGTATAACTGCTTTTCAATAACTTTAAGTAATATCTTTGATTCCTTGTATTTGGTTACAACTGTACATGATGAAGGCCATACGGTGACCTATAGTTGTTAATTTCTGTGTCGATCATTTATTCTCTTGTGAAGAGTTGTCTCATTGGCAATCATCATAAACTTCTTTCTTATATGTATACCAAATCACTTTATTTTTGAAACAAATTAAAGAAACTTCCAAAACTTCTTGGTATATATGCCATCTTCTCGATTAGGTATTTGTGTCCATCTGATGGGTTAGGCCTTTTATAACTGATTTTTTTTATAGTTCGTTCTTATGCTGTATTGTTACACCTCTTTCCCAGTTAAGGGGGAGGGTTGGAATCCCGCTAACATGTTAAACCTCGCCACATTCTGTATCTTTGTGTCTGTCCCAAGTCAGGAGCCTGTAATTCAATATGGATGTGGTTTGTTGCTGTGTTACATTTTTGTTCATATTTTTGTACAGAAACTAGGCCGTTAGTTTTCCGTTTGAATTATTTGACATCTGTCATTCAGGGCCTTTTAAAGATGACTATGCGGTATGGGCTTTGCTTATTGTTGACGATTGTTCAGTGACATATAGTTGTTAATTGCTGTGTCAGTTATTCTCTTGTGAAGAGTTGTCTCGTTGGCAATCATACCACATCTTCTTTTTTTATATGTAATATATTTATGTTGTTAGCCCTCTTCTGATAAATCATAAGTTATTCAACTGAACGGATTCGTTGTATAAAAATATCACATATTTTACACTGAAGATTTAAAAACGTGTTGATATGACTATAAACGTATTAGTATTTAATTTCCTATTTAGTTGACACAAAAACTGCTGATCTTCGATGAATATTTGTTTTGTTTTAGTAATATATTTATGTTGTTAGCCCTCTTCTGATAAATCATAAGTTATTCAACTGAACGGATTCGTTGTATAAAAATATCACATATTTACACTGAAGATTTAAAAACGTGTTGATATGACTATAAACGTATTAGTATTTAATTTCCTATTTAGTTGACACAAAAACTGCTGATCTTCGATGAATATTTGTTTTGTTTTAGTTAAAATTATAAACAGTTCTAATGGGTACAACATTAGAAATGGACTCCATATTATCCCATACTATGTTATATTAATAAAAATTGCAATGCATTTGGTCTTATTCCGGATAAAAAAAAACTGTAATCAGAAAGTTTCAAAGTCCAAAAATTTCATTTTCTAGGAAATCAAAAATGAAAATGAACACTCTCTGCTGTAATAAATGATTAAGCAAGTTCTTTGATGTCAGACAATAAAACATAAACTTTCGTTGAGGGTCAGAATCCGGATATTGTAAATGCAGGTGAAAAATAAAAATATGCGGAAATAGGTGTGACGTACACGTGTCGGTTTTTTTTTTATTAAAGGTATCACCTTCCATGTAAGATATTTTGTCTCATTTTACACATTTTAATGTTTTACCTAATATGTGATTAAAAAGGAAATGAAATAAGGCTCACAATGATACAAATAGTTACTTGGTTCGACACGCGTTTTGTATTTCTTGCATTCAGCAATTATTTTGACATTAAATTAAAAACCGTAACGAAACAACACACTTTAACATCTTCCTCTGCCATTTATCTTCATTTTAAAACATTATCCCAATTTAAAATTGACTTTATTCAATTTGAAATTATTTTACAATTTATGTCCAAAATGCTTTATAAGTGTGGTTACAGATCGTTAAAAACATTTAATAAATATCTTGTGTAATTTGAGATGTTACTGTCGAATGATTTTGTATTACAACGGCACGCGCAAATCTTAAACTGAACAATTCTCTTTCATGTGAACTTATTTCATATATCACCGTCAAAGTGACATTTGAATTATTTTATTTCTGTAAAATCACAACAAGCAATTATTAACCACGTTCGCTGTTTCGCTGGAAAGGTTTCGTATAATGTAGGAAAACAATGGTCGTCGTTTTCCCATAATTCATAATCAACGTAATTATGACGTTTTAATTAGGGCTCCTTACGATCATTGGGAAAGTTATAGTGAAGTGCAAAAGGTTGACATACGCTTTCAATCACTTTCCTTGCGTCTAAAGTTGCAATAATGATGAATTTAATGGTTGTTTAGAACTTCGAGGGAAACTTGCTTCAGTAGACCCATTGTTAGTACGCATCCTTTTACCGTCTAAATATTATGTGTTAAAATATATATGCGCTCATTTCAACTGTAGGACTTTTATCAATGATCTTTTTTTTTTCAAAAAAAACTTATTATCAGAAAATCTGAATTATTCTAAAATTGACATTTCATATTGTACTTACTTGTATAAACAATCGATACTGTTAAAACTTTTGTCGCATTTTTTGTTTTAAAAGAAAAGAAAAAGAAAAAGAAAAGAAAAACAGTGTGAAAATATAGGGACAAAACAATTTTGGTAAACAGAGCAAACTCATTTTCTAAACTAATTCAAAACATTCGCAACATATTGGTTATATTTTATGATTTATTCGTATTCAGAATATAAATATCAGAATTACATTTATTAATTTTATTGTGAATTCAGTTTGACTTATGTAATGTTGTAAAGTTGTAATTGTATGTGTTTTTTTCTGTATAAAGGTTATTCGTTTTAATCATTGTCACAAACAAGATGGAGTACTACAAACGACTCCGGAAACAACAAAGTCTTTTCTATCGATAAATGTATCCACGCGCTCAGAAATGAAGTGAGTCAAAATATTTAACGCTGAGATGACAGAAAGATCGAAATAATTGTAATTTACTATACAGTCATTTGAAAAATTGTAGAAATACGAAACTACTTTCCGGAAAAGCCCGCATCACGTGGTCCATATAGACCGATATTACAGCAAAGATTGAGGTGGTAATTGCGTGTGCAATGACATTTTGATGCCTACAATTATACAAACAACTTCGGAATACAAAATATTTATCACATATGAACATAAAACCTTCCTGTCAAGAAAGAATATAATGTAAACAGTTTCCGATAATTGTTTATCAAATAGAGCTTGCGCCTGTAATTTACTAATATTAATTTGCCTTTCGAGAAACAATGGTTATATCAAATTTTTTTAAATAATTTTTTTTAACAATTGTTTTTAATGCTGTAGAAGCTAATACATTATGCCAAAGTCGTCACCAATAGATTTTATTTTGTTTCATAGATTTATATAGACTTTAATAGTATGCATGCTAGCAAGCTTATAATCTTATTTCTTTCACAATTGTAAGCTTCGTCGCCTTATTGTTGCAACTTAGTTGTAATTCACTTCATAAAATTAAGAAAGGAAATGCAGAATGTGTCAGACAGAATAACCCCAAAAAAATGTCAGAAAATAACCAAAGGCCGAAATGGGTCTTCAACACCGCGAGAAATCTCGCACTTGGAGGCCGTCTGCAGTTAAGTTGTCCTCGATACAAAAATGTATACTAGTTCAACGAAAGTGGACGTTACACTAAACTCCGAAACATGTGAATGAATTTCGTAATATGTATATTTTCTACTAAAAACCTATCACGGTAATCGTTGACTTGGGTGGAGAGTTATCTCATTGGCACTCATACCACACATTCTTATATCTATGATTGATAAATTGCTTTTTTTTTTAAAGGTGACTGGAATTTCCTCAATTTTTTCTGTCGTTCAAAAATAATGCATACTTGTGTGTAAGGTAAAAATGTACAAATGAGAAGTTATACCTTTGAGCGGTGAATTTTACCAATGGTCAAACTTTTTTTTGTATATGATTACCCAAGATAGTTGAAATTTATTCTACCAATGGCATGACTTCGGACAAATAGTCTACACATTGGTCAGCATGGCGTACCTTGGCAAACTTTCAGATTGGTCAACTTGAACGCTTAATCTAAAAAAAAGTGAATACAATTTTACTTCGTTGTTTCTTTCATTCATTCTTCCTAATTTCCTTCCCTTTATATCACATTAATGCTTCCACCAACACAAATAGTACGGCAGAGTATGAGGGGAGATAATTCTTTGGTTAGATAATGTTGAATCAAATTAAATTTACCTAAACTTATGTTAAACCCTTTACATTGTATCAAATTTATATAGAGAAGTTAAATGGTAAATAAAATCAAATAGTAATTATTTGACTAGCGGTACCTGTTTTATTTACTTACAAATATTAGCCCGTCAAATATTAACTAACTTTGAAAGAAAAAGGAAATATGTGTTTCATCTTTACCTATGTTCGATTACCTTTCCCATAGGAAATATGTCGGGTTTATTTGAAACTAGAGAAACTAAATAAAGAGGAGGTTCCGTATATTGAAAGGAAATATGTCTACTTCAAAAGGAAAAGGTTATATTTATTTTCTTATTGACTGCCTTGATAATTAACTAACAAAATTCTTTTCAAGGTTTAAAAAAACCCGTTACGATTTCGTATTTGTACATTTGAATAAGAATTAGCAAATAGTATTCACATTTGGAAAGTTTAATTGTTTTATTTTACAAATTACATTTTGATCAAACTAGTAAATGTAATCTCGACACATTTGTATCGTAACTTGAACATCTCTTGTTTTGTATACATATACAAATACAAAGATGCAACAGCTGAAAACAATGCAATATTTAAAAATTAAAACATATATACAATTATGAACACGTTTGGTCTGCATTATACCAATATTCATTTTAAAGCTTTGCGCACGTCCATGTTTTTCTCAGCCTGTTGATGACTTCTAATCATGCACTCAATCCATTGGATGTCTTCTGATTTAAGTTATTAAAAGTCTGTTTTTTGTTTTGTCTCTTTTTTATTAGTGTTTTTGTTTGCTCAATGGCTATCTGATGAGTCAACTTTTTTCCAACTGATTTTTATAGTGATCTTATGTTTTGCAGTTAACACGACTGTGATTTGTTAGGGGGGATTACTCACTCTAAAATTCCGTTTTAAATTGTTTCACAGTTTGTCATGCTGTAGTATTTTAAAAATGACTCTCTAGTATGTGATTTGGTCATACAGTGCCTATAATTGTTTCATTCTCGTTCTGTTGTTATTTGGTGGATATTTGTCTGATTGGCAATACCATATTTCAATATTTTATATTTATATGCCAATAGCATCTTATGAGGCTGAGATCATACACCACCATCTTTAAGAAGTAATACTAGTAGATGTAATACATATAGATTAAAAGATTAACGTTTAACGTCTGATTTAATCGTCAGTTTTCTTTTTTTAAATCGTCCATTTTATTTAATAAAATTTATTTAAATATCAATTCGTGACCTTTCATTAACCTTGTCATCTCATAAAGCAAATTATTGCTATAATCTCCATGTCGATTAATAAATCTCACAAAATCAAATGAATTTAAATTTAAACTAAAAAACCTTAAAACATTGTTCCTTCGCAGATGTGTGTAATATTTCTACCTAATTTACATTCAAAAGTTTGATTATCATTCGGTTTCGCTATAGGTCATTTTCGCTTTCCTTTAAACACGTGTTATTTCATCATTGAGCACGTGCCTCATGATGGGACGTCTTTTGAATTTATTTTATTGACTTCCCAAATTTCTAATTCAGTACGCCCTTTTTGTAAAAGGATAAGACAATGGTTATCTGCTTGTTAACGCATCTTCTTTTCCATTAAGTTTTAACTGACAATTTTCCATTTTTGATCCACGCTAATTTCGGGCAATGACAATGTCGTTGACGTCTGCCTCATTTTGTCGCGTGCAAAGGTCACGTGTGATTGCCTCAATCGGCAAATATTTTAACGAAACTAAATCATTAAGTAAGCAGTGTTTTATCTGCAAGCATTGAGCAAAGAACTGGCACGCTTCAGTCAATTTACATTGTTTCAGTACTTGACATAATACTCATTCAAAAAGATAAAAAGAAGTCTCTAGTTTCATATTTAATTGGTATAACATGCCTAAAAAGAGAAATTTCCAGTATCCTAATTAAGGTGGACGATAGCTGACCGTTGGCAATTATTACCCACATCAGATTTTTCTATAGTACCACCATTAAATGCATGTTTATATAGTAACATTCAATCATATCATTATTTCAAGTTCGTTAATTTTATCGGGTTGTAAAGTATGCATAAAACTGACAACCAGGTCTAAAATTAAACGTGTCACTATTGTTTACTTCGTTCGTTCGTTCGTTCGTTCTTTCTTCTTTTTTGTTTGATGTCGTATCCTTATTTGATTTGAAAGTGGCTCCGAATATTGATGTAACATTATTGGCAGTTGGAGAGTAAACAACTACCAATCAATCAATCATGTCAATTTTGTAAATATGATTGTATATCAAGACATTAAGTACATGTTCATCACCGAGAATATATACTTAAACACTTATTACTAAAATAATAACACAAAATATACAATTAAAATATTAAAACTAATGCGCACTATCGATTTTGGAATTAGAAATAAATCATGGCGAGACATAGTAAAACATTGATTTATAATAAACTATATCAGCTTATATCGTTTACAATAGTATGCCATTTTTCTCATACATTACACATTCAATGTGGGTTTTTTTTAATGTTCGCCGTTTTAAAAGCTACAGTAACTTTTGCTGATTTGTTGTCTGACGTTTTCGTTAATTAAAGATATTTAATGCGATAATCTTAAGACTAGTATCTATGGATAATTCAAAATGTTGTCGGCTTAAACTGAAAACAAAATTTCTTAAAAAAGTTTTGCAATATTATCATATAATCTTTATTGCAAAATTACACCCATAAGGGTCAAGCAATACAAACAAACAAACAAATATACATTTTATCATAGCCATAATCCTTAGTTTGACATCATCGAAAAAGATTGTATACTTGTCATGAGTAACACGACATTCCATACTTGGTTCAGGATCTGCTTATCCGTCCAGAGCACCTAGTTTAACACCGGGGTTTATTGGACTTTGTGTTTTTGTTGAATGTTGTTTGCTTTTCGTTTTTTCTCCTATTGTATTTTAAGTTTTTCTGCAACTTTAATTTTTTGAGGTATGTTGTGTCAATACAATTACTAACATAATAATTTATTTTCTGGTCAAGATTATTCCTTTAGTCAAATTGTCCAGCCGTTTTTTTTTTCTGCTAAATACAAAATCGTCAATTTTTATTAAACATTTTCACAATGTATAAGGCTTCAATATTTGTTTGTTTTGCGACGATCTTTAAAGATCATCACAGAATGACAACAATATATTGTTTAAGAAATTGCTACCTTTATTGTGATTCTGTACGATTATGACAAAATTGTGGTCAAAGGTTGAGAAATATTAAAAATCGCCATAAATCCCTGAACGGCGTGCAAGCATTCTTGCGTGATTCTGATAGAAATAAAATAATTATATTCACAATAAATTTATCCTAATAAAGAAGTCAGGTCAATGAGATTTCATGCTTAACTGGAAACGTAAATTTCTTGGTTACCCAAAAGACAAATTGCTGTTGAAAAGCTTCAATTACCAGATTTTATTCCTTTTCTTAAGATTTTAAGAAGAATTAACGGATTTTATAGTTAGACCGCTTTTCAGCTAATTGTTTTACGTTTCTAGAAAGTACTTCTGAGCTATGTTAAGAACAGAAACTATCTGTAAGACCAAATTGTATCAATCCAGATCATTTATATCAATTGATAAAATCATTTTCATCACGACAGATTTGAAAGAATTGCTTCAGCTGATGACAGCGTAATCTTTTGTATCGTTCAAATCACGTCTGCGTTTTGCAAATCTTTGTCACGAAAATGTTTGTACATTTATTAATAAACAATTTGTCTCAAAGAATACGTGTATTGTTTATTTCTTGCATTAGATAGCTTAAATAATTCATCGGTCACGAGGGACAGAAATGAGAAATTGTAATGCCTGCATACGGCTTCTGATTTAAATCCTGTTGTTTAAGCTTTTCTATAAACAGGTGCTCGTCAACAAGTATATTTTTGTCAACCAAAAACTAATTCTCTATTTTTTTTTAAAGCTATTTCGTTATTTATGATAACATATTATAAATGATTTTAGATATTTGTTATATTTGGTAACGGAATTATTAAAGTTGACATTGACTATGCCTCTTAAAATGTAAGTGATGATGGAAAGACATACTATACATTTAATATATAAGCGACAAAAAGAGGAACATTCATAATTTGGAATGACGATTTGTAAAGAGATTTAAATTTATGAAACTAAGTTCTCAGATCAAAATAACAAGTTTGTTGTTCAGGTTATATATTCGATTGTCCGTTGTCGTAGGGTAGGTTGTTGATTGCTTAATTTACGCACAGTGGCAAACTTTCCATGCATGTTCAGGACAAACGTTGTCGTGTGGTATTTTTGTAATTTTACACTAAAGGAAAGTGGATTATTCGGAGCTAAATATAACAAAAAACGTAACGTCGGATGTTTCCATGCAATGGTATTTAGATCTTTTTTTTATTTGGACATTTACTTTCAAAATGTACAGTAGTAATCGATCTGTTATCACAAAAGCAAAAAAGTGTCAATAAATATGAGTTCTACGTTGCAGATATTTTTTAGCGAAATGAAAAGTTTGTTTTTTGGATGTAGTAATTAAACAGTCTACGCGCTTCAAAAATAGTATCAGTATTGATGGTCTATATTTTACAAAAGTGGGATTTTAAATGGTTACAACAAATGTATTTGATTTCTCAAACGAACATTTGAAAAAGGAATTCGTGCATTTGTATTAGTTGAATACTTTGTCGCTAAGACGAGCACGGCTCAAGTACAAACAATTACAGATTCTTTGGGAAAACTGTTATAAAAGCCCCATGGCATCTAAAATCTAAAATCAAAAGCCAAACCGAGTATGATACAAATAAGATGTGGTACGAGAACAATTTACCAAACCCAATGTAGATCAGCCCTTAAATGAACTCAGATTTTAATATCGCATTTGAGTGTAGCAAAATTCATTTTATATATTACTTTTTTACTATCTATACTATTAAACGAGAACTTCAAGACTTAATGTTTGGTGTCGCTTCTCTTCTTTCCACAATAAATTAATCAACACGCCTCTGTGTCCTATAGGTACAGTGCATAGTCGCATTTGTCATCCATTCATATGATTATTCAGATTGAATTATTTTAGGAGAAAAACGAGAAAAAATCATCCGGGTATTGTCCCGTCATTGTACGAAATTTTAAGTCAGATTAGACTTCCGGTTTGCGTTTTTCTGTATACTTTGAACATATATATACTACGAATAAAGTGTATTTTCAGAATTTTATGTGCTATCATTTTCAAGTTTACTATCCACGACAGTCACAGAGTTTATTAAATAGAGAGGGTCTGTATACTATATCAATGATCACCATGGATCGATTAGTAAACTTAGAATTGAAAGTAAATACGCTTTATTTATATAGTAATGAATGTTCATAATATACAGATAAGCGCTAAAATTATTCATATGAACTTTTGATACTTTTTCCAGTCATTAAATCTTTTACAAAATTCATTGATTACAAAAAGAAAAAAGAAGATGTGGTATGATTGCCATGTTGAGACAACTTTCCACAAGAGACCAAAATGACACAGAAATTAACAATTATAGGTTATCGTACGGCCTTCAACAAAGAGCAAAGCCCATACCGCATACTCAGCTTCAAAAGGCCCCGAAATGACAATGTAAAACAATGCAAACGAGAAAACTAGCGGCCTTATTTATGTACAAAAAATGAACGAAAAACAAATATGTAACACATAAACAAACGACAACCACTGAATTACAGGCTCCTTACTTAAATAAATGTTCATAACATACTAAATGTATGTTCATATTGAAATTGATAGAAAACCAAAAATTGTGAACTTTGGAAATAAAGGTGGAGGGTAAAAAAAAACATTTTCCTGTCCCCAATAACCTATGACTTATGATACTTTTGCTGAAATTCTCCAGTCATTCTGTATTTAACAAAATTCTTCCAACAACACTTTACATACTGATACTTTAAACTACGCTCTGAATGCCCGCGATTTCGCGGGTGTGTTCTAGTAGTTTTTATACTATGAAGATCCTTCATTTTTACTAGATTAGTTTGCGTGTACTATATAACAAAACGTCATGTTTATTATGCTATTATAACAAGACACTGCATGGCTTCAGTGGTAAAGTCCTAAATGTACCATGCGACTAGTTGTGCTTTTAAAATAATAATGTTTCATACCAATTATAATTTTCTAATTTTGTAGTCGTTTGCATTACCGAACTTGACCTAGTTGCATTTTTTTGTACCTGCCTCAATTCATTTAATTACAGAAAGCTTTTCCCAGACTTTGTTAATTAAAATCAAAACTATACAATTATTCCCCGACTAGTTATATAATTCAAGATATAATGACTTGATAGTTGGTATGCTGGCGGAATAAATCGTGAAGTATATTTGTTGACAATTATCCCACTTAGATTACCTTTAATTACACAAACTCATAAAGTGTCAATTTCTTTACCAATTTTCCCATCTCGCCGTCTGAATAATGGCAGCTAAACGTGATCTTTGTCATTATTAGTTGATCAACAAAGAACACTGTAAAAAACGATATCTTCACTGCTTAAATTGTTACAGAAATTACCCCTTTATCGATGATCAAATTGAAAACTAAATGTCTTAGAAATGGATTTAACTTGTATCATGTATTATTACTGTGTACGTCGTCAAGGCAACGCCTCGTGCGCCGGAAGTTGATTGAGAGCATGTCATATCGGTTATGTTGTTCATTCATTTACGTTCGCAGTCATTCGAGCGAAAATAGTAGATAGGACTTCCGATGACTATTTGTGCTTTTATAAGTCAAATATCGACAAGCAATGATTAGGAGCCAATATCCTTTCATTTTTTTCGTCGGAAGGAAAACACAGGCGCTATTTCCCTCCGGCTAATTGGTATTTACCGCCTGATTCTGGAGGAAATATCTAATACATACTTTCCTGTCAGACGATTTCAAAGCCATTATTTTTCTTACAATAGTGTTTAACTGTATTAATATGTGTTGTCATGGATTAACAATCATCTTGCAACAAAACTATTTGTTACTAAGTTACAATACAGCAGTATGCTAGTATCAAAGACTTTATATAATAGAATTAAAATTATAAAAAAATCATCAGTACACCAAAATATGACTTTGGAGGTATGCTTGTTTTATTTGTTTAACATTGTTTTTATTAACAAATGCAAATAAACCAAAGGACCATCAAAACCTATAAGTAAAAGAAACAGTTCGGCAACACCATAGTCTAAGTCAACGAAATACCGACAACACCATGGATAAACGTAAAACACAGCAACAAATTAAAACCATTTTTAAAAATACCAAAATCATGAGTGTAGTAATTTAAGCACTTTTTTGAAAATGAGATTGATTGCGTAAGAGTTAAGCATATGAATTAGCATATTGTATAACAGTACTTTAGTATATTTGTTTTTTGCGGAAGAAGGTACTAAAAGTCTTGCTAGATTCTAAATTGTCTTTTGTAAATGAAATCGGGTTTCCCTTGGAGTAATTTTAATTTGTATGTTTTAGATCACCGTCAACATATTTAGTGTACTGCCAAACTTTACTGTTTAGACTCAATTACATTTATCTAATTCCAATGATGCATTTTACTTAGAAACCGTGGCATTATTCTGACAATGCGAAGACCAATATTTACTTTTAATGCTACGTGATTGAAGGAGCAAATCCAAATTTTCAAGTTTTTCGGTTTAAACAGCCGGGGAATAAACCCATGAACTCTCACAGTCGAGAGTAGTATGCTACCAAGATGCCATCGAAGCGGTTCTGTTGAAGGCCGCGCATTACTATTAGTATTTGAAATCTTATCCTTCTGTCTTTGGATCTAAGTTGTGTCATTTGAAGTCGTACCACGTATCTTTGTTTTGGTATAATTACTAATTTGTTCGAACATGGACCACTTATTTTTACTCATTACAGTTAAAGATTCTTCGAAAAATCTTTATCAAGATAGGAGCGATGATAGATCGTTCAAAAAGGTTTAAAATCTTGTTGATAAGATGGTATGGCTTACGTGCACTATTATTTACTTAGTTAGGTATTGTGATAATATTGATACTCGAATGATTGATTATGCATAACAAATGATGATTTTGATGCATAACTTGTTTTACATGTGAGTATGTTCACACCGTGCCGACATATATTTCTTTTACTAGTTTTTGATACAGTTTCCATAAACCAGAAGCCTTAAATATGAAGCCCATTCATTATGAACAAATGCGTCTGAAGTCTAAAAAGTGATGTATAGTGTCAAATTGACTAAACATACGAGAGCAATTAACTACAGTACTATATATATCTATTGGATGTGTCACCCTTTGTTAATTCATATCTTTTATAAAGACTGTGCATGTAGGCTATATCGAACAGAAATGACTGATCAAAAGTCTGAAAACACGCAAAGTTAATGTAGCGTGTTAAATTGTTAATTGCAAAATATTTTTCTCAAAGGAAATCGAACGGGCGATTAAACATGTCATGGAATTAAAGCAAGGATATAACCAACCAATAATAGGCATGTTATACTTTTAAAACAAGTCAGCTTAAATTTCATTGCCGAAAATGAGCACTAGTATTCTGTTTTAATGTTTCATTGCATATGTTAAACTCTCAACATTACCACTGAATTATCACACATTGTTTTGTAAGACATATCGAAAATCGCCAATTACAGCGATTATAAGTTGAAAGTTTATATTAAAATGACAGAAACGAGAAACTTTAGGTAATACGATACCATGTTACCACACTTATTTTACTGACTTTATTTTATTGCTACAATTGTCGAAAAAAATATGTTATAATTGCTAAAATATAATAAAAAGAATTAAACACGAGATATCGTAACTTGGTCCGCTGAAATACAGTAGTCACATAAACGTTTATGGGCTAAAACAAAGATTAAAGACACCTGCGAAATCGCGGGTAGGTCAGGTGGAAAAATATTGTTCAAAGAACTATGCGAGTTATTATTACCTAGTTCAATTGCTTTATTCAGTTTTTCCTTTGGAATTATTTTTTTAGAATTCTCTTTCATTTAAATGCTTTTTTCTTCTTTCCAATAGTTCTCATTGGGCGTTTACAAAACACGCGTCTGGCGTATATAAAAAATTTAGTCCAGGCCTTGAAGGCATAAAACTTTGCTCAGTGCTCAGAACACAAAAATCATGCTTGAAACATGAAATCCAGCAATTTGATTGGTTGATTCTCGAGTCTGAGTACAAAAATCATGCTCGAAAGTGTTATGACCGTGTGGCCTGGTATCTATGATGAGTTTATTTACTAGTATAAGTATTGAATGCCAGTGTGAAAATAAATTTCAGTAAACTACAATATGTTTTAGGCTAGGATATCAGTGAATACAGGATACATTTAACATTCATAAATATATTTTCAATTTGACAACACCAAAAGCTATTGGAAAAATACCATCTCATAATCTCTCTTGCAGTCTCTCTATCCCTATTTATGTTACTATTTATCTATCCAAGTTTCTTTGTTTCTCTCTTAATTCCGTGTAACATAGAAGACATTTAAGAGAGTGATTGTATTGCTATCAACACTTCATTTTTGGATATCTGTGCAAAGCTGAGTAGTCGTTTTTTTTGCTACCTGTGATGTATAAATATGCAATACATGAAAGTAATGATACGTTCTTTGTATTTTAAAGAAACCGATCAAAGGTTTTAATTTTGTTTCACGAAAATATAAAACACCCTTCTCTCATTCATTCATTCATTCATTTTCACATTCATTCATTCATTCATTTTCACATTCATTCATTCATTCATTTTCACATTCATTCATTCATTCATTCATTTTCACATTCATTCATTCATTCATTCATTCACAATCCTTTTGATCATCTACATTCATATTCATTTGTACTAAGGTCTATAGATTAGAGAGTTGTTTTAACAAATTATTTATGTTTCATTAATTTTCTAAACTATTTTTGTTTTATGCGTACAAAACGTGTTGACAATCAAAAAAAATAATTTGATATAAATTATACAAATTTGCGATTTTTAATGTTTCTTAACCTCTTCTGAGTTCATCAAAAAAAGTTTGGAGAATTGTTATTTTTTTCTTGAACGGAGGTATTCAACTAAATAAAGGCAACAGTAGTATACCGCTGTTCAAAACTCATTAATCGATAGAAAAAAAACCAAATCCGGATTACAAACTGAAACCGAGTGAAACGCATTAAATATAAGAGGAGAACAACGACACAACAATAAAATGTAACACACACAGAAACGAACTAAACATTAGACAAAATCCGATGAGAATAACAAATATAACATCAAAACTAAATACATGAATTTGGGATAGAAAAGTACCGTGAAACTTCTTATAGTTATGTGAATTCACACTCAAATATAAGAGGAAAAAAACGACACGACAGAACCACAACGTTAAAATGTAACACACACATAAACGAACTACATTATAACAATGGCCATATTCCTGACTTGGTACAGGACATTTTTTAAAGAAAAAAATGGTGGGTTAAACCTGGGTTTGTGGCATGCCAAACCTTCCACTTTAATGGCAATGTTAAATATAACATTAAAATGACAACATAACATTACAAGACTACAACACAAATAAAAAGGAGAACATATTGGACAAAGAAACACACAAATAATAGCTAACAAAAGGCACCAGGTTTAATATTTAATACGTAGTAGTGACGCCCAGATACAAAAGTTCGAAAGCCAAAACAAGTACAAAGTTGAACAACACTGAGTACCAACAGTTTTTAAAAAAGTTGTTCCCAATACGGCTAGGGTTTTCTACTTGGGATAAGAACATCCTTATTATTTAGAATAATTTATACTTTTGCAAACAGTAAATTTTCTAAAATGACTATAAAATAGATATACATGATAAAACTGAAGTATGATTAACTAATTACAGAAAAAAACCCGGATACATTACATAAACCAACATAATCCAACACAAAAAAATACACATCCGAGTTAGAAAAAGCCTTAACGCAAAAAGTGACGTCACATTTGAAAAACTGAGACAACCTTAGATAGCATGCTGTAGTAGCGAGCACATGTTAACTGTACTATGGTCTATAGATGAGTAAATAGGAGTGAAGTTTACACATATTTGTTTTCTAAATCTAAATAAAATGGATGAGACACAACTTGAGTAAATATGTATATGAAGTCTTCTCCATAATTCAATTTGAATACATATAATAATAAATAATATTATTAAAGAGGAGTGTATGTGTGCACGTAAAAATGATTGAAGCCTCGTATCTTAAATGATTTATTTTTAAACCTTACCACTTTTTGTTGATCACATATATTGTATCAACAGACTAGAAACGAAGTTGTATTTCAAATTTATCTATAACAAACTAATAGCGCAACGCATGGACATATATGTATTTCATCATATTTACATTTTTACATCAACAGTTACTTTGACAATAATGAATAACCCCTCTCACAGCTTCATCATTTCATACATTTCTTTCAACTATAAGCATTCATCTCTGGACAACTTTTACGACCCATTTGTAAGTACAATAAATACGAAAGTGAAGTAGAAGTTGATCCCCCCTAAAAAGGCACCTTTTAATTTTAATTTTTATTAAAATCAGAGCAAAAACGAGAAATTAAATTAAAATTGTCTCTAAAAATGCCTGAAAACAGAATCTATTCAGACAGGTTTCTGCTTCCCTTGCTAATCCCCTCCTCTTAACAGTTGTTCTCCCGCATCTTATTCCCTTTAGTAATATGTATGAATAAAAAGCCCCATGTTAGGTAAACTTCAATGACACAACAGCCTAAACATGTCTGACTGATATATAGAGGATATTATACATTTTATGGCAAAAGTCTATTGGATCAGTAAACATACAAGAACAAAATGTAATCTACGACATGTAATAAAACAGTTAAAGCATAGGTAGCTATGTCATTTAAAGTATTATTTACCATGCTAGTTTTCAAAATATTGTACTCCTTATATAACTGCATATAAATATTTCCCCTAAGTTGATGCTGTTTAAATTTTTCGAGTTACCTTTCTTTTGATGCTGCTGATGCTGAATCAGTTCATGAATATTCATTACTGCCATCATTCATTAAGAGATGAATATTCATACAGTTCTCTGATCAATATCCAGCGATGAATATTCAAACCTGTCATCAATATTAAGCGACATAAAATCTATAAGCCTAACTGCCAATAGTAGAATTGAAAATTGTGGCAAAGAATAGTCGTTATTAATTTAACCAATATCCAAATAATTAACCGTGATTTTTCATTAATTACATATCAAACAGTATACTATTTGACATTTTGAAAAGATTTGTGACGATTTTTAACAAACTTTTCGTGTTAATAATGCCAGTAGAACTTATAGAACCCCAACAGTTAACTCCCGTATTATGAAAAGAATACTGAATTTGTCATGTAAAGCTGTAAATGAAATTATATAAACACCGAACTTACCACTTGGCATCGCATATATATATATATATATCCTGACCAAACCCGAAAATTTACCGGTCATTTAATGCTCAATCTTTACTGTCCGTGTCGTGGTTCGTGGATTGCTTTCTTTTGTGTTTTACTTTACTTCCTTGTCTTGAAATAACTTGTTTTCGACGAGTCCCCTTGGTAATAGAAAGAACAAGGTTAGAACTGTTTTTACTGATAACTTGTCTAACTGTCAAATGTCATAAATACTCAAAACAAATATAAAGAAGGAAAAAGTATGAATGAGTTTGGTCACCTAAACTCTATATAATATCTCACAGGCCACAACATTAGTTACTTATGATATCATAATCCCTTGCGTTGCGCTCAATTCTGGACCAAGTGTAAGCTTTGTTCCAATTAAAAAACAAATGACTTGTAACTATAGAATTCACGTATATTTTATCCATACCTTATATAAAACTTCTACTGGTATCTTTAATGTTATCTTCATGTATAACGGTTTACCACAATAAAACTTGGAACATATGTAAGAACTGCCCTTTATGATACAATTAAAAGCTGGGAAATCGAAAGAACGAATGAACGAATAAATGATTACAATGAAATATAAGTTAAGTTAAACTAAATGAAGAAAGTATTGATTGAAAGGAAATGTGTCATGAAACATCAATTTAAAATATAACTAAAATATTGTATTGTCATTATACTATATAGCATGCAGTGTTTGCATCACCCGTTGTTCAGTCATTCCCAAAAAATGGGTACAATTACAAAATTTCAGTGTCGCCGGCAAATAACCACAAAATGCAAGCTTAACATATGTCACAGATAATCTTTTTCGTGTTTTAAGTAATTAATATGTATACTAAAATAAAATTATATTCTTTTGTGATGTATATCGTAAATATATTTGTGTGATTTTCTATTCAATATACGGAAATCACACGAATTCCGAATGTCGCCAAGAAAAACTCCAAATATCGGTGTGAATTAAAATACTTTATTTCATCTAATTCATGATTATATTTGCTTTTTTATTTAACACTATATATTGATTTTTATCCACAAAAATATTTTAGAATCAAAAGTTATAATATACACTTTGATTTACCCATTAAACCAATGTCGCCGATAAACGTATAACCTACCGTAACGTATTTTTAGGTACAGTCAAAACATATTTATATGATTGGAAATCATGCCCAAAGTGACTCTAAGCAAAGTTGATACATCAAATTTTAAAATCCTGCCTGTAACTTTTATTGCAATGAAACGAAAAATCAAAAAAAATCTTCTCTTTCTCTTTTTTTCGATTGTCGCATATAAGAATCCAACCTACGTAACGCGTATTTTGGAACGCACTAACCAAGAACAAATCAAAATGATGATTATTTCTTAGAAAGCACCCATAAAGCTTCCCAATAATCAGTTTTGAGAAAGCAACTCAACAATATTGTTACATATTTCCATGTATAATGTAAATAAAACAAACCTCCGTTTAAATAACCTCCATGACGCACTTATTTACAGTTAAGTTGTGAGACTTTTTTATCAGTATCAGCGGCTGCCGACACTGCCGAAAGTCATTTTTGTAGCAGACATCATTTATTATAAAGGAAACAGACAAACAAAATACAGATTTTGAGAAAAAAAATGTTGTTTTGAGAAAGGTATGTTAACTTGTTTTTTCCCTATTATGTGAGCAACATTATAACGTTTAATAAACGTTATATCAGCCATTTTTTTAGATTTGAAATAGTCTACAACACAACTTGTGTAATTACGACGACAATCATAACTTTAACAGCGGTTTATGGCAAACATTTTCAAGATTATTTAGGACTCATCAATGTAACGGAGGTTATGCAAATAAAAAAATTCTAAAGATGCATGTAAACACGATCATACCAATTGAAATTCTTGTACATTGTTATAGATACCAAATCAGTTCATCAATTATCACTAATAAAAATCAAAAGGTGATGTCAATCATAGACGACATCATTGATTTACGTTACGGAGGATAGAAATTTAAGGAAAAATTATTTTTTTTTCTCTAACAGGACTTTACTCTTTTTAGATTACGATTTACTAAGAAAAATGTTAAATTCTGTTGTCTTGTTTGCCATTTAATTCCAATATTTACATTCATTTATATGTTTGCTGTTGGTAAGAACTGGAATTGTCCGTTATGGAGGTTTTAAATGTCGTTACGGAGGATAGAAATTTTCGAAATGAAGCTATTTTGACTCCAAAACTTCATAGTTGAGTATAATACATACATTATGGTGTGAAGGAAGATGACATTATCTGTATAGAGCTAATAAAATTAAGTTGAACAGTATTCAGTTTAGGTAAAACATATTTTTGAGTGAAAGTTCATGAATCGTTACGGAGATTTTGACAAGAACAAGTCCATTTGACTAAAAGAAACATATAACTTGATAGAAAACAGTTTTTTAGTTTGTAATGTCCATAAATTGTTTAGAAAATCTAGCATTAAAGAGTTAAGTGTTACTATGTATCAGCATTCAGATACTGGTTTGATATCAACCTCCGTAACAAAGATGGGGGTGTGGACTAATACAAGCATAAAAAATATATACAAGTGATTCAAAACATAAATAATAGGGTTTTTCCTGGAAAGCTGTATTATGAAACTAAAATATTATACAGCATAACATTTCATTAGTTTAAATTTATTACCAAATAAGTTGTGATAACTATTTATTTGAATTATTTTTTAAACAATATATTAATTCAGACCTTAACATTGGTATTTGCTTTTAATATATACAGAATAATACGTATAAATCAGTTTGCTATGGTGGTAAATGTAATCCATTTCACATGAGCCTGGATTTAAATCTTGTGTTTTTCTCTAATGCAATTTTTAAGATGACTTTATACAACACTAACCTCCGATACGTTCATACTTACCTTGTCTTACAAATAATGCTAAAACTAGAAAACAACTAAAATGGTGTAAATAAAAATTAAAAAAATGACAGACTAGATATAGACAAAGAAGAAAACAACACTCTCTCTCTGCTCAGTTGAAATTTATTTCTTAACAGTGTCTACATTCGAATTGTACCCATTTTTTGGGAATGACTGTGAACATTGCGTTCGATGCGATAGTCATATCCATGTTCATTTGAATATATTCCAGTATGAATCAAAGTAAAAATGAAGTTGCTCCTATCAATTTTATCCGTTTGTGTAAGTTTTCTCGAACTAGTAAAGCTAGTGATTTAACAGAGCTTGCAGTCACTATTAAAATATATATGATATGATTGCTAATAAAGATAACGCCATATCAAGCAAATGAAATAAAAGACAGAGGGGGGGCAGTTCTATGAAAGGAAAACAAATAAAACATCAAGTACAGGGGCACATAAGACTGCATACACACTTCAGGCGAAAAACATTGAAACTAATTTTCATAAGAAGAGATGTGGTTTTGTATTTCTACTGAGATAATTCCGTAAAAAAAAAATAACATAATATATTAGAGGGTGCAGTTAACCAAGTATTGTAAAATATAAGGGAATATACCAAAAGCACAGTGGCATTTCTATTGTATTCACAAAATCTAAAACCCTGATACAAATATCTAAACGAAAAGGGAAACTAAGATAAGACACATCCAAAAACTGCACAACTACAATGTGTTCTAGCATGTAAATAAAGAGATTTGGTATGATTGCAAATGCAAAACATATCTTCCGGAAACCAAAAAGACGAGGATTAAAACACAGAAATATCACCGAACGACCTAAATTCACACTGTATAGAAATCCAGGTGCCTCTATGCAACAATATGAAGATATGCAAAAAAGAACCATCGATTTAATTTAAGCTAAAAATAATTCACGAAAGACATAAACAAGTATGGAAGGCTGCAATCGCCGATAACTACTCAATTGCACACTCCTACATCCTGACATACAACTTCATGTACAGAAAGTGCTGAGGACAGTTTAACATATTTGTTGGCTCCCCCATTTACTTGCAAAGTGGTGTATAAGAACAACACAAAAGCTTCCCGTAAAAGTCGTTTTAAATGAGCTTGCTGTATAGGTCGACAGTGTGAAAAACATTGAAATGAAAACAATACAAAACAGTTAACAAAATAACTTAATTTCGGAAATAGTAATTTACTATTCATATACATAGATGTTATTCATTGAAATCAAAAACGTCAGTATAGACACGGGCATGGCGTAAAAATACAAACCGACAGAAGGACAAAAAACATCAACAAACAAATTTGCGAAATTGAAATATCGAAATATCGAAAAGAACACTTAGGGGAGTCCAAAATAATAGAGGAAAATCAAAGAATGTCCTTTCAAGAGGTAAAAGTTTGCCGTTATCGTGAAAATGCTTAATTTTTCAAATTCCTTTTCTAATATTTTGCTTTTGTTTGGTATTTTCTGTACAAAACCAGTGTTGGATGAAATTTCTTCTCTGATAAAAAAATACACCGTTAACATAACAATGTTATTGGGTATATATGTTAAAATCACATTACAAATTTTACAAAACAAATTTTCAAACCAAACAGTTCACTACATTTTGTTCATAAAACGATTCCATTCGCCTTTGAAGAAATTTCTTCCAATAATTTAATAAACGTTATTTTATTTCAAAATAGGTACACAATTATTGTTAATAAATATAATTTGATCATTTCATTTTGTATCTTCTCTTAAGTCGGAAGATAATTCTTCAAAATACTATCTGAACAAGTTAAAATATCTTCCAAAAAATATATTTTATATGTCTCCGGAAATATGTAATTTTATATCTCCCTGGAAGAAATTTCTTCCAAACATTTTTAACAGTCATAATTTTTTTTAAATGAATTCTTTCTTTCGACAGCGAAAATCTCTCCAATTAAATTTGGCAAAAATTACAAATTATTGAACTAAGATTATTCATTTTATTTCTTCCCATGTAATGGTTTTTTCTTATAAATTAATACATTTACAATCAGGTTTATGTGTTAATAAGTCATTTCATTTCAAAGTCATCTTGGCAGAAATGTCTTCCAAATACTTTTACAGTAGTATGAAAAGGTTCATTTCATTCCATATAAAGAACCCACAACAAATGCATTTACAGCAATGAAAGCAATTCTTTATTTTGTTCGAATATACTTCTGTCAGTGATTGGAAGAAATTTCTTTCAAATGTATTGACAGCCAAAAGAAATTAAAGCTTTTTTGCTCAAATATATATTTCTGTCAATAGTTGGAAGAGATTTCTTCCAAATGTATTGACAGCCACAATAAAAAGACTTTAAATTTTTCTTAAATAAATTTCTGTCACTGATTCGAAGACATTCCTACCAAGATTTTTACAGGAGCAACAAATATGTCACTTTATCTTTTTGAAATAAACTTTGATCACGAATTTGAACCCAGACAATAATTTCTCCGACAATAACATTACATGTGACTATGAACTGTCATTTAAAAAAACAATAAGAACAATTCATTGAACACAGATAACAATTATACTAAAGATAAATGTATTGCAGTACCATAACCATTAAAACTAGAGTCTCTAAAGAGCTTATGTCGCTTATCTTGGAATATGTGCATAATCATCTAAGGACTCTTTCCAAAATTGTATTGCTGACCATTTAGTCTGTCAATAAACTTTGCGAAACAGAAATACCCAAATATAAAGAGGAACACTAAATCTTATTGCCTTAAAGTAAGTGTCCTTTGGTAAATTTAAGGAAAAGAGTTTGTCTATTCCTGAAAACTTACATAAGAACATTTGAGGAATTTTTCTAAGATACATGAGAAAACTTTAGCACAGGCTCATTTTCATATAAAAATATATTCACAAAAATACCTACGATTATAATTGAGAAATTATCAATGTCCCCAACCTTCGTAGCAATATACCAACTTCACCTGCAAATGGGATATACATTTCCTAACTCATTCGGTGTTTTAAGAGTTAGCTTGCAGCTTCTTCTCAGACTTTGTAAAACGTCACCAGTGTCTAAGCAGAATTTTTATAAAAAAGTAAAATCACAAAAATACCAAACTCCGAGGTAAATTTAAAAGGGAAAGTCCTTTATCAAATGACAATTACAAAGGCTCAAATACATCAAACGAATGGATAACAACTGTCATATTCCTGAGTTGGTACAGGTATATTCAGAAAATGCTTTATTAAACCTGGTTTTAAAGCTAGCTAAACATCTCACTTGTATGACAGTCGCATAAAATTCCGTTCTATTGACAACAATGTATTAACAAAACAAACAAACATGGAAGGTAAAAATGTCAAAATAGGGATACAGCAGTCAACATAGTGATATAATCTTAATCACTTTAAAAACTAACAAATACATCAACAAAGGAAAGCAAAAAGGCATACATACAAAGTACATTAGCCAAAACGAAGGAAAAGAATACAAATAATTAACATATCACAATAACGTTGATGTTTTGATGTTTAAGTACCGAGACACATCAAATGGATATAACAAAAAAATAGACTAAACAGTAAAAGTAATAATTTTACAAATACAAAAGAACAAAATCACACGTAATTAAGATGATAACCAACGTCATTACCTAGAATCGATACTTCAAGAATATCATGTATTATTTGTGAAGTTGATACAGAATATTTATCAACAAGGTCTTGGTATCTTCCGATAAACTTTTATAGAAATAGGACGAGACGTTCATCAGCTTTCTGCTCAGACACATTTTAGCAGCTGCAAGCTCTTGGATACCGAATGAGTTGGAAAAATTATATCCAAATTGCAGATGAAGTTGGCATATTGCTACTTAAGGGGTATTGATATAATCCATAATACTATATCTCCAAAAGGGGGGTAAATTGATAATTTCAAAATTAAAATCGTCTAGTTTGTCATTAATTCAGGTACTGAAATGACCGCTTATGTTAAATTCAAGGAACAAGTTCGAAAATGAGGCAGAGGAAGCCGCGTCTGTTGTTTCTTTAATTTCTAGTTTTGGAGGATATAGTATTATGGACCTCAATCCGAAAACTTTGGATTGTTAACGGAAAGAACACCATCAATACATCTGAATGCGAAATTAAATTATTGGGCATCTTTGATTTTTTTTGTTTTTAGAAGTGTCTGAAGGAGCTCAAACTCGTGAAAATAAGAAGAGATCGGCAAAGAAAGACGCACAGTTCGTTCCAATTGGAGTGCCGACAAAAAAATCTACCTTCAAATTCAATAAATATGTTGTCAATAAGAAACTCCAGCATACTGATCACTAGTTCTTCTGTATAGCATGTTTTACTTTTTTGTTCACTATTAACAAAATATGCCGTATGGTTTTCCAAAGTAATAAAATATAGAATATTCTATCATTTTATGATGAAAAGCATTGTAGATTTTTTCTTTTAAGCGATTTTTCCATATCGTGGATTTGTGGTATAGAGGGTTGAAAAATCAAAAATTATCCAGAAGTTCTTTAGAGTTTGTCTTAGAATTAAGATGTCATTAACTACTTTAATACCACTTCGCGAGTAAACAGTTTAACAGTATTTCTGGAGATCCCTCTTTCACTGCGGACATATTTTTTGTTAATCTAAAGCACAATTCCTTCCTTGAACACGCAGATGAGCCGGCAATGTACCTTTGTTTGTTTGGAATTTTGTGAAGCTTTGGTATCCAATACAAACACGGTAAGTCTTCCGGTTTGCTGTTATGAATATTATGTTCATTGAAGCCATGAAGGACTATCTAGAACTGGGTAGAGTGTCTATTGCAAATATAAAAGTCAACTCACAATTTAAATGTAATGATCTTGAACTCATTTTCTTACATTTGTTATCTATTTTAAAAGACAAAACACGATAGTGTGTGGCTGTCTAAATCATTATGCTAATACCGTATGTACATAATACTCGTACTGTATACTTATAAACTTATTATTCATTTATTATTCATATGGGAAAATCTTTTCTAGTATTGACCAGATATACTATTAAATGTTGAAGACTTAGTGCAAAAAAAGTAAAATGACAAAAATACTGATCGCCGAGGAAAATTCAAAACGAAAAGTCCCTAATCAAATGGCAAAATCGAAAGCTCAAACACATCAAACGAACGAATAACAACTGTCATATATTCCTGACATGATTATGGCATTTTCTTATGTGTAAAATGGTGGATTAAGGGCATACGATACAGTTGCAGGTAAGGTAATGACGTTGCTAACTTAAATTGTTATTATCGCGACGTCAAACTATGACTTATCGGGAAAAGTTTCAGTTTTCGACTGATTTTTATCATTCAAACTTATTTAACTTGAAAACTAGTTCATGGACCCCTCTTTTTTTAAATGTCATTTGGTTTGATTACGCAAGAAGATTATGTCTGCCAATTTTCATTAAAACGTAAATAGTGCAATTTTTTTTAATTTGATAAATATACAGCAAAAAAAATGTTTTTTTTTTTTTACTTTCATAAACATTTGATAAATATGAGTTATTTCTGAATAAAAAATGTATAAATTTTTAGGATACTTATAAAATACAGAAATTACAAATCATTTAACAAAAAACAATTATGTTTATCTGTTAAAACAAAAAAGTTATGTCTTTCTTTCGAAAGCGAAAGTACGGTCACAAATCCGAATTTTGAGCAAATATAAAAAATTTCGACCTCAGTTTACTCAAAAAGTAGCACATGAAAGTATATTTTTCATTACATATTTGATTTTCTCAGGTAAAAAATGGTCTATATGGAAATGTTTATCAAAATGTAAATACGGGATCAAAACTGTATCGAATGCCCTTAACCCTGAATTTATAGCTAACTAAACCTCTCACTGGTATGACAGTCGTATCAAGTTCCATATATTGACAACGATGCAAGACCCGAATCGGAAACACTAGATCTTTAAACTGGTTACTGTATCGCATACGGTCAATTGTAAACATTATTCTTATTATTAAGCTGACTGTCAGTTTTAACCTGACCTGTGAGTCTTTGAATATCAATTATATGGTCATTTTTATAAATTTTCTGTTTACAAAACTTTTTAATTTTTCGTAAAACTAAGGATTTTCTTACCCCAGGAGTAGATTACCTTAGCCGTATTTGGCACAACTTTTGGGAATTTTGGGTCCTCAATGCTCTTCAACTTTGTATTTGTTTGGCCTTTTAACTATTTTGATCTGAGCGTCACTGATGAGTCTTATGTAGACGAAACGCGCGTCTGGCGTATAAAATTATAATCCTGGTACTTTTGATAACTATTTACACCACTGGATCGATGCCACTGCTGGTGGACGTTTCGTCCCCGAGGGTATCACCAGCCCAGTAGTCAGCACTTCGGTGTTGACATGAATATCAATTATATGGTCATTTTTATAAATTTTCTGTTTACAAAACTTTTGAATTTTTCGTAAAACTAAGGATTTTCTTACCCCAGGAGTAGATTACCTTAGCCGTATTTGGCACAACTTTTGGGAATTTTGGGTCCTCAATGCTCTTCAACTTTGTATTTGTTTGGCCTTTTAACTATTTTGATCTGAGCGTCACTGATGAGTCTTATGTAGACGAAACGCGCGTCTGGCGTATAAAATTATAATCCTGGTACTTTTGATAACTATATTGTAGACGAAACGCGCGTCTGGCGTATATACAAAATTTAGTCCTGGTATCTATGATGAGTTTATTTACCAGTATAAAAATAAAACCCATTAATTCATGTGCTTACATTTGTATTCCAAGTTCGTAAATATAGATTTCACCACTGCAACTAGTGTGTTACGATATTTCTCCATTCGAGACGGTAAAATCTTAATATTTAAAGCGCGAGGCTTGCCGAGATTTTTTAATAATTAAAATTTTACTGTTCAGAGTGGAGAAATTTCGTAATACACGAGTTATAGTTGTAAAATTCTGTTTCCCTTATAATTTATATCCTTTCTTTTCAAAGATTTGAAGAAGGTTGTGTACTTTTTATGTGAAGTCATCGGGCATGGTCGCCTTTTTTCATGACGTCACAATAGGAAAATTCAGGAGAAACCAAGAAACTTGAAGTCACAATTAAATTTCGACCAATCATTTTCCGAGAACAGATGTTTCACTAGTGAGGAGAAATATTCTCACACCGATCAATAATGTGAAAAAAGCACAAACATTAGAGAAATGATGCAGACCACAATTGCCCCAAGTACCTCCTACTCATTGTCATGTGAACATACTACTCATCATCAACTACAACAGCACTGACTATCCAAAAAAAAAAAGATACGCTTTTCCAGAAATATTTTTTTCACCTCTATGCCAAAATATTTATTTTTTTAGATTTTCAAAGATCTTGAAAAAAGTGTCATAATGGGTGATGTTACATTTGAGAAACGTGAAACTGGCGACCTTTCTCTAAATAAAAGTGTATCTTTACTTCTTGGTAGTATTCTGACTAAAAATAATTTCTCTTTCATACTATCAGCAGATTAGAAAATATGTCAGGCCTTTTTTTATCAATAAACTCCAATTATGCAATCACGCTGTAAAAACTAGGTCATCAACGCATTAAGATAGACCAACATCAACATTCTAGGTCATCAACGCATTAAGATAGACCAACATCAACATTCTAGGTCATCAACGCATTAAGATAGACCAATATCAACATTCTAGGTCATCAACGCATTAAGATAGACCAACATCAACATTCTAGGTCATCAACGCATTAAGATAGACCAATATCAACATTCTAGGTCATCAACGCATTAAGATAGACCAACATCAACATTCTAGGTCATCAACGCATTAAGATAGACCAACATCAACATTCTAGGTCATCAACGCATTAAGATAGACCAACATCAACATTCTAGGTCATCAACGCATTAAGATAGACCAACATCAACATTCTAGGTCATCAACGCATTAAGATAGACCAATATCAACATTCTTTATATTTTCTCACGTCTTCTTTTTTCCATTTCACACAGATGTAAATTTTACTATCGTAATAAAATGCATCATTAAAACCAAGAAGAAACCTTACAATCATGGCAATTTGCGTGCTATAATAACAGTCAAAACAATTGCAGGATATTGGACGTTCGATTTGACATGAAGCGGTGCTTTATGTTTTGTGTGTAAGGAAATACAGCACCGAACCGGAGATGGTTCTATGTTAAGTGGCGTACAACTTCACATCAAAGCTTTTATAATCGTGTTTTATAATTGCTGTTTTTAGCGTTTCCCTGACTCTGACCAACAACCGTTTGACGCTCCATCGACTAAATGTTGTTATTACGAACTGACATTTCCCGATTGTTTCCCGTCTCTAATGGCATTGTTGTCGTCATTTTCCTTTGAAAGAGGAAATTATACTTCCAAGAGATATAGTTTTCTATGTAATGTTCATTTTAACTGAATAGATTCATGATTAGTGTTGCATAGACAAGCGAAATAAAATGTCTTTGAAAAATGGTGCAAATTACTTTCTAAAATATAATATGGAAAATTAGCATCGATATATTTCTTTTATGCAAGTGAAAGCATTGCAATCGAATTCCTATTTGCCCATTTGCTGTTTAAAAAGAATTTCAATACGGTCCAAATAATATTTCCAACATAATAAAACACTCATATAATGAAAGAAATATATTTGAATTTCCCTGTCATCCCTAACATACGACTTTAAATACTAATTAAATCAATTTCCGTAAAAAACTAGAATGACTTACAATGGCGTTATTTCTGTGTGTCGACATGTTTTATCGTCAACGAACAACCTCTTATTTATTATTTAATTTTGCAAAAGGTTAGAAGACTTGAATCAGAAGTGGTTACAAGGATAATCAATTTACTGCACAATAGAAAGAAAACTTGTTCAGCTCTTTGTATATTAATAGTTATTGAAAAGTACCCGAGGGTCTCTGAGTTCGCTTATTGAATTTCGTCCCCGTGCCTGCAATATTAGGCTTGTTTTCCTTGTAGGTTTGCTTTATAATTAAACAGTTAGGTTTCCATTTTTTGCAGTGAATCTAACGAGCTGTAAACTACCGGCGATTGACGTGCAAAAGATTATTGTTAATTTCCTGTGAAACACGATGTAGAGAGTGCGTTAACTCGTACCACTGTAAATTCAAGGTAATTCACGTGGAATCGCGCGAGGATTGACTGAAAATGGCACGTGGCTTTTCTACTTTTGAACAAATTATAAAATAAATCACTTTGAGGTTTGTATTTTCTTAGTACCTTCAAATGCATAAAATTCCTCTGAATATATTGCTAATTGTAAAATGGGATAACTATCAATATTTTGGGTCTGTTTTTTTACTGTTTGAGACATTATTTGATAAAGTAGACTTTTAAAAAAGAATTATCATGATACTTTAATGTAGATGTAATTCAAATATTAATTTGCAAACTTTTATATTGCAATTAATTATTAAACACAGTCATACTCATAAATGGGATTAGGAAGAAAATAATAATAACTTCTTAGTGCAAAAAGTGCAATTAGTGAAGAAGTCATTATAGAACAAGTATCAAAAAAGTAAAATCACAAAAATACTTGAACTCCGAGGAAAATTCAAAACGAAAAGTCTCTAATAAAAAACGATTAGAGGTGAGAACGTTTCTTAGAACACTGCATTTAATCAAAATTCTAACATTTTCGAATTTACAACTCCCTGAATATACTTTAATATTTGTATCTGGTGTACGAAGCTTGGTTGTGTTACTGTTTCTAAAAATGGCAAACGTAAATTTTATATCCTTAATACTTTTTACCGGATTCAGTGAATCCAAAGTGGAACTTACTCATTCCAAAACTAACAGCAAAGATCATTCCAAAACTAACAATACAGAAAACAATTTATCTTTAGTTGTTCTTATCTAAACTAGGGACATGTCATTCATTATTATTCATATAAATCAAATACTTCTTAATGTGATTTTTCTTTTCTTATAATTTGAATCTACCAATAAACTACGGGTTATAGTGATCTGATAGGGGATAAAAACATAATTTTTATCATTATTGTATACATGTAGCTGTAATAAAACGTTTCAAATCGTAAACGTGTCCTATTAGCTTTAAAAATCCAAATGTAATTGTCATTACTGCATTCATTTTTATATCTGTATCTCTACAATTATAGTTTTACAAGTTGGAGATATGTCCTACAGTATTAAATCAATAGGTAAGATATTAGTACATATTTTAATTTATTTGGACAGCTTTCGCCCTAACAATAGTTACCTCGAATTTTAATGTGGTTCCCGGTTTTTTGGAAGTCTACGATTTCACTATTATTCATACTTATAGCGAATAAAGTAATGTTCTAAACTGCTTGGTAATTACAAAACAACTTTGACATAAATAGATTTGGCTTGCTTAATTTTCATTAAAATTTGAAAAAAATGTTTATTTCTCCTGTTGAAAAAAAAGTAAAACATTTCAAAAAATTTGAACCAACCGTGGCAAATTTATAGGAACAATTTATTGGAAATAAAGCAGTTTGACAAACACCAATTTTATCACCAAGAAGATTGAATTGTCTTTACTTAATTATAAAATAGTATGTGATTAAAACGTTCTGCTAAGTTCCTCCGACTCAAACAACCAAAAAAAGAAAGATAAAAAAATTGAAACGTGTCAATTAATTCCTGTGTATAATTATAACTCTATGATTTCAAAATCATCTCTACTAATAGGGAAGAAAATAATTTTCTAAACTGCCTGGTAATTTCAGAAATTAAAATCAACTAAGAAAAACTGGAAACAAAAAAGAGCCAAAAAAAATCATATCTGTATGTTCTTTGTCCTTTTTGGAAATTCAAGACTGTTTTAGAAGTTATTGTTGCAGAACTTATGGAAACCTTTGGATGTCGTTGGTTTTTTTTATACCCCCGCTTTAAAAAAAGGGGGTATACTGTTTTACCTCTGTCTGTCCGTCCATGGATCAGTCCGTCCGTCAGTCAGTCCGTCCCATGAAACTTTCGTCACATTTTTCTCAGGAACTACACATCCACCCTTTCTGTAATTTGGTATCAACATTTATATATGTCAGCCATACCGTGTGATGCGTTTTCAGATTCATCACTCGACTACTTCCTGTTTACCGAACACTTGTATGATTTTACACATGATAGCCAAGTTGAAAATTTTCGTCACATTTTTCTCAGGAACTACGATACAAGGATTTCTGAAATTTGGTTTCAGGATTTATATAAGTCAGCTATACCGTGTGATGCGTTTTCAGATTCATCACTCGACTACTTCCTGTTTACCGAACACTTGTATGATTTTACACATGATAACCAAGTTAAAAATTTTCGTCACATTTTTCTCAGGAACTACAATACAAGGATTTCTGAAATTTGGTTTCAGGATTTTTATAAGTCAGCTATACCGTGTGATGCGTTTTCAGATTCATCACTCGACAACTTCCTGTCTACCGAACACTTGCATATTTTTACACTATTAATATTATCCACTTTCGGCGGGGGTATCATCAGTGAGCAGTAGCTCGCAGTTTCACTTGTTTTTTTTTTGGGGGGGGGGGGGTGTATCTTCAATTAACTGTTTTATTTTACATCTATTTCTATCTATTTATTCTACAAACAAAAAGCAGCGTATTCATTATGTAAAATCCGCAACGAGATTACGGTTCAGGAACTAATGTAGAAGTTTACTACTATGGGTCACCGTACGGCCTTCAACAGTGAGCACAATTCATATGTCAATTATTCTTTAATTGCTTTTTTATGCCCTGCAACTAAAAGTTGGGGTCATATTGTTTTACCTCTGTCCGTTTGTTCGTCCGTCCGTCCTTCCGTCAGTTCGTCCCATTTTGGGTATATAGTTAATCCGCATAACTCCTCCGGTTACAGTTTGAATCCTCGGAAGATTTCACTTTGCTGTCTGTTTATACATATATTAAAGATGTTCATGTGGTCAGGGTTTTGATTTTAATCAATAATGGCTCTTTTGGAAGAAAGCTGAACTTTGTCAATTTTGGAGTTATTATTTGTATATAAGGTACATGTAGTCCAACAGTGAACCATAACAGTAAACCTATGTGCTCCGGTGCTCAACTTTGTGTATTTTCCATTGAATCTATGGGGGCATCATGTGTGTCTTCAAGACACAATAATACTTCAAAGAAAGTCTCACATTATTTTCTTATACAGTTACTTCAGAGTGGAGTGGAGGGGGCATCACTTTTACAAGTGTAAAGGTTAATTTACTTGTGTTTGAAATCAATGATTTTTTAAAATTTATTTCATAGCTTTTCATAGAATTTCATAATGTTCATTTATTTATAATATGCATACTCCCAATAGAATGTTACTACATGTGTATGTCGGTCCCCTTGCACGGATGCGTTCTTAAAAAACGGAATCTTCTTCCCTTTTAAGATAAGAAAATGCTATCATTTTTTTTTTTAGGTTTTCTTAATGTGGTTTATAAGGTTTAAAAGAAGTTAATATCCCCTAAAACAAAGATTATATGTAACATGAAAGTCAAAATTCAATATTTGATATTGAAAATAAAACAAAGGCATATTAGTGCGGTGACTGAAGGCAGATTTTTCTGACTTTAATCTCCCCACCGAACACACACCTATATAATATATCATTGGAAAGAGGAAACCTTGTACTACAACAATATGCCTGTCGTCAGGACTTGATATGGTCACATCTTTTTTTAATTGAGGTCAAAGGTCATATGTAAAAATCTGTGAAAATTTGGGAAAGTTTCAATTTTGACATTTTTTTCTATTTCTAAACTCTTCCTTAATACAAACGATACTGTTTTGGCTTAAGTAATGTTTGTTATTATACATAAACCTTAATCATTAAAATTTTGTTATAAAAAAAGTTCCGAAAACGACGTTTTATAAACAAAACTTTAAAAATCAAGTTTTCAACCTATAAAAAGTTTAGAGCACCTTAACCTTATAAAAAATTTCAATTTCAGGTAAAAATTAAGTGTCATGCAGGACAATACCTTAAAATTATTTTTTAAACTATCATATTGGGTGAGGTATCAAAGCAAAGCAATAGAACACTACAGTCAAATATGACCTCAAATTGAATTTACAGATACTTCAGGCTTTTTAAAGACTACTCGTTGCTTTTGTTTTTTTTCTCACATTTATTGCTGCTTCCATAGTATTATCTGTTGATGTGTATTTTACTCTGAGTGATATCTATTACATTATAGGTTTTGTACACATACCCCCCTTTTTTTCCTTGCAACGTACCACAAACTTCAAAAGTATTCCATACAAAAAAAGAAGATGTGATATGATTGCGAATAAGACTACTCTCAAAATGAGACCAACTGAGACATAAATTAACAATTATAGGTCCCGTGCGGGCTTCAACAATGAGTAAAATTCATACTGCAAAGTCTTCAATTCCCGAAATGAAAAATGTCAAACAAACTAAAATCTAATGGCCAGATTAATGTACAAAATAAATAAGAAAGAAACAAATATAGTATATAGAAACAAGCGACAATCACTGCATTATAGTCTTGTGAATTGAGACAGACACATACATAATGTGGCGGGGATTAACTTTTTCAAAGGCGCGCCAACCCTCCCCTAACCTGGGACAGTGTGTACCAGTGCAACAAGCTATATATAAAATCTTCATTTTCATCAACCGTCACAAGCCATGTTATACTATTTCTACAAATGAAAGGTTCTGCTCAAAGCAAACACGTTATTTTGAGCGCACAGATTTTTCTTTACAAGTACAGACAAGGTATTGTTGGAAGTCCGAAGACATTTGTTCCTAAAACAATACCAGCTTCAAACCATCCCTATCAAATCATTCAAGATTTAACGGAGATCTAAAAGGGGGTTTAGGAAGGTGTGATGATATCCATATGTTTGTCTGCAAAGATGCTTGGGAAACGTATTAAAAAAAACATTTACCAGGGATGCGCCGGAAAGTAAACATCAGTACGTTGATGGTTTTCTGTAACAAAAGAAGAAGAAGAAGAGACGTACACACTATCTTGAATTCGCTCAATTTCATGGTCGGTAACACTTATTAGATAGCGTCACACTTTACTTTAAGAAGCACACAATCCATTGGCATTCAATGTTTCAACAAGGTGTTTTGAACCAAACTTATGGTACATTTGTGAAGCCAATTCTAAATGAAAAGGAGTAAAAATAAATTTGGCCACATAAACGATTGACTCAACAATTGCCAAGCATTTACGCAATTCCTCTGGTGCTATTTCCTGAGAATAAACTTGGCTGTCTGCAGTATCATCGAGTAACCATAAAATGAATTGCAATAAATACGAAGGCATTGACTGAATTGATGAAGGAAGAGACAATTCATCCGAAGTTAGGTATTCTTCTGTGGAAATTTGTAGAGTTTCGATATCTTTTCTAAATATACTTGACATTGATATTTTGAGGTCAGTATTCAATTGACTAGGAGTTGATATAGCATCTCAAATAGTTATGTTGCTACTAAATATTATGTTAGATTTGCCTTGAACTTGTTGAAGTTGTTTGACAACCGAGTTTATATAGAAATCAATGAGTTTAGACTGCATTTTACAAGTAAAATATTTTAGATTAAAATCAGTAGGAAGAGGAGATCTATATTTATCAAGTAACGATGTCATGAGGAATGTTTTTTCCCCATTGAATCGTTGTCAATAACCCAAATAAAATTAGTAAAAGCAGTATCGTGATCTGAGATTTCTGCTTCCACGGGTTTGGAGTTGGTTTTTTTTCTCGTTTTTAGCAAATACTTTGTCATGCAACCAGAATGACAGAGTGATTGAAGTTCAAAAGATGGGCGAGAAACTATTTCAACTTTAACTTTATCTGACCGGATAAAACTTCTTAATACGCTCATCTGATTCAAACTTGCGTAGTTTTTGATCTTTTAAAATATACAGGCGCTCCAGTTGAACGACTGCATTCTAGAACGCGTACAAACACCCAAAACTGAGGGACAACATTCCGATAATTGTATGTCGTCATTAAAAATCAGATTAGAAGCTTCCTCGCTCTAAAAGAGGGAACAATTACGTTTACTTATGTAACTTTTGTAGCATGAACGATAATAAACAGCTTGCACGGAGTTCTTCAAATTCACAGCTATCGCTTGAAAAACCTTGATGTTCACCTCATCCAATCTTTTATTCAATGCAGATACAAAAGTCGACTTCCCTATACTGGTAAATTGACTCAAAATGTCAGTCGAGTTTTTTTTTTGGCATAATAAGCACTGCATAAAATGTAACGACGTTTGTCTTTTCTTTGGACTCAAAGGAGCAAGTTTCAACGGACTTGACATGTCACGGAATATTAACTGAAACTATCCGTCAATTGTTTTGATTTTTACAATAAGACTTTTCTTAATAGTATATTTGATGTTTTATAACAAAAACATAGAATATAAACATATACAAACAAAGTATCTGTCATATATATGTGCACTTCAAATGAAAATATTTGTATATAATAGCGAAAAAGGTAGTAATTTCATATATCAAATTATTGACTAATACACAAAATGTGACGGAAGGCAAATGATAAAGTTCCGTGTTGAAATTAATTTTTTTTATTCCATTCTTTTTCCATTGATTTCTTACATTTGTTTTCATATTTAGGTTCCGAAATTTTTATCAGTTATTAGTTTTATGAAATACTATATGCTTGAAATATTATAGGATAATTTCAATTACTTCTATAAAGAAGAAACTGAAGTTTGTATCTGCATTTTCAATTAAAATTACCTCAATTTTAAACAGTCCAAACTTAGCAAATTTTATAGATAAGAAGAAATAAAATACTAAATAGAGTATTTTGACATATGAAAATAGCTTCAGAAAAAACTATTTCAATTAAATGTAAGCAAACATACACATTTTTTTATTTTGAAAAAGGGGGGTTGAAACTCTCCAATATACTACTAGTCATTAAAACGACTATTTAAAAAAAATGTGACCATACGAAATTCTGACGACAGGGCAAAAAATAAAGAAGACATATTTGTCTTTAAGTTAAGACCATTTTTAGCCGTGTGTTATTTGGGGAGATTAAACTCGCTATCTAGACGACTTTTTACACTTCTGTCACCGCACTATATATAGAAAGAGCGGAGGTGTTAGTACAGATGATACAGTACATTTTTTCTTGATTTGTATTGCTTTATTATATATTTCTTAACCCTAAAATATTACCAAATGTCTATAATTTAACCCTAAAACATGACCGAAGTGAATCAGTTAACCCTAAAACATGACCGAAATTAGATGTGAAAAGATTGAAAAGTTTTTATGATATCTATTAGGATATATTTTAGAATTTTATATAGATTCGCGGCATATTTCGCTAGGCAAACTGGTTTGATCGGGCATTACCTGATGATAGAAATTACTCAAATGCTGGGAAAACCCCTTTTCGGCGTATTTTACAGTTTGACTGTGAAAGCAGATTTTATTTTGACGTGTAGGTTTGTATAACTTTTCAGATTTAATTCATTTGATTAACAATAAAACAGTTTTATCGACAAGATGAGAATTTCGTGCATTCACTCTGTTTCTACATCGTGTTTCCAAATTTTGGTAAAACTCTAAATATAAGAAGGAGGGTATTTTCAAAAAGAACGTCCCGTTCTGAAGAAGTGTTTCGTGGTTGGGCAGGTTCTTCCTTTGGTATAAACTGACCGATGGTCATTTAAGCTGTTTCTGTTTTACTTATATGTTGCAGCTAGTAAGTTTCACAAGTTACTCTTGAATGTTGCATATACGCTGTATTGCTGCTTTTGGTACTATGCTGACGAAAGAGATTTCAGGGTTTGCGGGTTTTCAATACTTACAATTGCCTTTTCGCATGTTTTGTATTCCCCGACTAGATGTATAGTTAGGTCTCTTGTTTCTTTTCATAATAGATGTATATCAAACTTGTTCAAACGAAATTCATAACAGTGTGGTCGACAATAAAACGTTTATTAGTAATTGTAATGAAAAGTTTACCTTTAACTTGTTTGTCGTGGGCGATGATTTTATGCTCACTCAGTCTATCGGAGGCCTTCAAGTGGGGATTTAAATAATCATTTGTTACAAATTTTGATACATAAAATGAAACTTTCTTTTCACAAATCATTTAAGGAATTTATTTTAAATAATTGTTATACCATCACTTACAACAATTTCACTTTTAAGAATATTAATGTCCAGAGCTGATATCAATAAATAATAATAAAAAAAAAAAGTTTATTCATGGTAAAAAAAAACAAAAAAAACTTTTAAGTTAATAGGGACCCGCGTTATTTCAGAAAATATCTGTTTCCTATTGATTAAGAGAACAAAAACTTCTACGTTGTGATCATTTAAGAGTGGCCTTCTATCTATTCAATGCTAACCATGTGGGCTTTGTTTTTTTTTTATATATCATAAATCGATTCGTTCATTCAGATATTTGTCAGCTTGCCTTGGCTCTTCAAGTCCAACACACAACTTCTCACGAAATTGGTATTTTTCTTACAAAAATTACATCCATGTGATGTATTCTTTTCATGGAGAATGAATGTTGCACCTTATTTTATTTGTTATCTTTTTTTTGTGTGTGTATCATTGACGTATAAGACAACCTTCTTTATTCAAATTTAAAACATACGAGATGGCAATTATGAAACAAAATAACTAAATTAAACTTACAGCAGAAGAAAGATAATGAACATCGCTTTTATAGTCTTCTAAATATCGAATACGCGTGGTCTTTTTAAAAATGATGTAAATTTATAAAGGAAACAACAAACAAAATAGTTCGAATATTTATATTGGAAAAAGTAACGGTGTGTAAATCATAACAATTATTTTATTTCAATGAAAATCAAACTGTTGATTTTTTTCCGCTGCGAGCAAATTTTTAATTTTGGTCGCATTTTGAAAATCAATAAATCTTGTATTCTTGTTGGAAGCTGCACTGTGTAGTTTATACCCGTTTTTTTCAATGCATGGGTAGGCATTATATTCGTGATTATTTTTCCCCGAGCGATATCGAAAAACTATTATAAAAAGTGTCCTAGTTCAGTGAAAAAGTACGTCATACTTATTTCCTAAACAAATAAATAAACAAACATTAATTAACATACAACACTACCAAAGGCCAGATGCTCCTTACTTGTATGATTTTGTAAAAAAATGCATCTTTTTAAAACAGTCGAAAACAAAATTGTCTGTCCAATGGAAAAGTCGAAGCCCAAAAAAGATGAACAGTGCATTATAGAAACATAGAAGCTGGTTGCAAAAGTTGACGACAAGTTCTATTTTATAACTTGAGTATGGCCTAATACTATTAACCTGATATAAATATATTTATAGCAATTCCCTTGATACGAAAGATCTACATGTTGCCTTGGGCTTTTTTTTTTCTTTTTTTTTTTGCTCTTTGGTTGGGTTTTTGTCTCAATGACAATTCAATTTTCATTCTTATCATAGATATAACTGCATGTTAAAATAAGAATATGAAGTGTGATAGACAATCAGACACATTCTTTCCAGGGACCAACAGGCGTTATCAAGCTATAGGTCCTCGTATGGCCTTCGACCATTAGCAAAATACACACTTTATAGAATGAAAGCTCCAAGAGGTCTTGGGATGAAAAAAAACAAACATAAAAGATGAGTGAGAAATAAAATAGGGATACCGCATGGAAATTGGAAAATGGTCCGCAACATTAATTTAGTCAACTCACTTAGTTGAAATTAAAGACCTGGCGAATTTTAGCCTTTTGCAATGGATGTGATGTATGTTTAAAAAAAAAATCATGGTTTGTTTGGACATTTTTATAAATCAAGTCTTGTTTTTAAATTATTTGAAAGTAAGTTGTAAGTCATGAACAAATAATCACTCACAGAAAGACGTCAAATCCATCAACAAAAGAAAAAAAATAATAGACGACCGACAACGCACAGAATATCATGTATGTGTTCCGGACCATATGAGTATTTGGACCATACGCATATATCATGACCATAAGGGTATACTAATATTGTCCAGGGGCGGATCCAGCCATTTTAAAAAGGGGGTGGGGGTTCCTAACCAAAGAAAAAAAAGGGGGGGTTCCAATTACATGTCCCCATTCAAATGCATTGATCGTCCAAAAAAAAGGGGGGTTCCAACCCCCCGGAACCCCCCCCCCCCCCCCCCCCTCTGGATCCGCGCCTGTGGTCCAACCATACACATATGGTCCAAATACTCATAAGGTCCGGAACATATTTTATTTGCGATCACAAATGCACGAAGACGTCCATTTCTATGTAAATATGGTCGATTTTTTTATATAGATAAGATGAATGCGTTTCTGTTGCCAAGTGTTTTTCACAAGTATAGTAGCAGTATAGCAGAACGGTTTAAGTTTCCTATATACACCAAATGATACATTTTGCCAATACAATAACGTAAATGCATGCAAATTTCACAAGGTTTAATCCAAATAGCTTTCTTACTATCCAATAACTTTCAAGTACGAAAAAGACAGGGCAGAAGTATATTTTGTCTTTATGTTTCGTATTTGCACAACTTTTGAAAGTGGATTATGCATTCGTTCTAAAATAAAATTAGACCAGATAAAAGTTAAAAGATTACATAACTCGACAATCGCAATTGTTAAATCCGAAAAAGATAATCAATCAATACATGCATTCAGTAAGTCATTCTTTTTTCTGAAAGAACATGGCTTTGCGATATCTTATTATGAAAATTGATTGTCGAAACATAACAAAAACACAAGTAAAGGACGTTTAATTAATCAATATAAATCAAAACACAAATTCCTGATTAGTATTTCGAATTATTTTATATAGGCGTTGAGAACCTTTGGTGACCCCACGGTTTAAATGTTTATATTAAGGACGTCGTGAGCAATGGGCGTTATAGACGAACGTTCACCCAATCTGTCCCAGTCAATGGGATATTAAAGTGCGCCAATCAATGTCCATAGCCACACTGTTATGAATTCGATACTATTTGAGAGTTGTTGATCTGCGATAAGCCATGACTGGAGGTGCTGGCAAAATCAACCTAAACACCATTTTCGATTAGACAACACTGAATGTTCAAGGAAAATGTATAGTCTATTTGTCTGATAAATTTGTAAAGTCTAAACTGCTCGGTAGCAATGTTTATGATGACAGCTCTCCGGTTAATAAATTGACATTTTCAGCTTTCTTTGTGTGCATATTTTGTGTCATGACGCTTTTAAAATTGTGGTATCGAGAACGCATTTTTTGTTTAAATTAAAAATATCTTACTTAATCTATTGTCCGACGAAGAGTTTTTAAAAAACCAATAAATATGCGTTGTTCTTGTTATTAGATTTCTATTCAGTTTTGAAAATGTATAATATTGCAGATTTCATGGCAATCCATATATCCAACGTGATTAATTTCAACGTATACAATATGTAAACTTCTCCGGATGCGTTTTGGAAAGCTCGGAAACTTTTTTCCATTAAAGCTTACCATTTTTATTTCATTTACCATTAGCGGACATTCAATTGTATTCAACGATGCATTGAAAAATTGTTAAAAACCGGATGTGAGCTAACAAGCCATTTTCCACAGCACACAGGTAACAGTTCATTACGCCGAAACGACAATGTAAAAATTCGCTTTCTCAACAAGATTTAATGTTCGCCAAACGCCATTCGGAAAAAAATCAATAGCGCTATACTTAGATACCTGGTCTGTTGTTGAAATAGGTTTCCGGGCTTTTGTATGTTCTCATTTAACACACCGGAAGCCACTTCAAGGCTTTTTCCTCATTCAGGAAAGTGCTTCCATAATATCAGGATATTTGCTACGGCATAAAACACTTTCAGAACCCTGTGATTGTAATAAAAGTTTATGCTATCAAAGATGGCGATTGAATGTAATTAAAGAAGTTTCTTTAGCGGCTTAAAATTTACATTTACCTGTGGTTAATTAAGCATACTTTATTGAGTTTAATCATATTTTTATGAATTTATTTAAAAAGCTTCTTTCTTATATCACATAGACATGCTATTTGGCATATCTATTTGTTAATCTAGAATGACTAACATGCATTAGAAACCGTTATTTATGTTCATCGGGAAATTAACGTATAAACGGTTTGTCTTTTATTATAATAAATCAATGTTTGGACCATTAAATGGAAATTTCCCTGTGTTTGGTAAATCGTGACTTTTAAAACAGAAAACTTCCAGTAATTGCAACTTTTTAAAAAGTCTACAGCTGGTGTTTTATGTCCTTGTGTGCAAACGAAGATAGTTTGGAGTCTGCCGCTTATGTTTTTTTTTATAAATATTAAAATCGTCTTTTAAAGCGTACTTTCAGTCAGGATTCTACTTCGTCAAAATTATCTCCCCATTACACCAGTTCATTTTCACAATCGTAGAAATTAAAGTCATTGTAGGGATGACGCGCTGCCAATTTTGCTCTTGAAAACCGATAAATTTATCTACATGGCACCATTACGATCTTTATATGTCAATTGTATTTTAAAAGACAAAAGTATCAACTAACTAATGAGCATCAGTTAGTGATCTTGTCTGCATTGATTCAACTTAAAACTATTGTCTGATCGGTTGTCAGGAGGAATTTTCGAAAATTCTTAAACATTTAAAAAAAAATCTGACTAATTAAATATTTCGTGGAAGGGCAGACTAAAACGTTCAATGGTTGAAGATTATAAACCCTAGTTATCACACACAAACAATTATATTTTTTCGAAGAGATGCATTTTCATCATCGAACTTAAAAGACTGTCGTCAAGTACTTTTAGTAAAACATAGCTATTCGAACACACCTACTCAGTTATATGATTCATTAGATAGCTATTTCACTTGACCCATATATTTTATCTTTTCGTACCGTGATTGTTTTATGTTATAACGTCAACCTGTAGCTTTGATATATAAAAATGATAGAATCTGAAGCGAGATAATATATCAAATACTCTTGCTTTGTTCGTTTTAAAGACAAAATATACACCTCAAACACGCCCTAACTTAAAAAGGTGAACTCGATTTTCTCTTTTCGATGCAATTGCTACCCATATTTTGGAATTTTTTCTTGAGTCACATAATGGAAGGGCAGACACGAAAATTACTGAACTAATAGATTGATATGTTCTCCGTTCGTGGTATTTTTTTTTTTTTAATCGGAGGTTATGCATTTTCTACATCCAACTTGATAGATACCCATGTCGTCTACTTGATATCTAATTGTTTTGCATTTCTATGTAAAAGATAAATTGAAAACTTATGCAAATGGTGTTTTTAAAATAAAACACTTCGTAATTGAGAAGAAAATTGTCGTTTTATTTGTTTCTATTAACTTTTAAACATTTTGTTACTATAGTAAACATTACAGTAAGCATTTATCGTCTTCTCTAACAAAGAGCTTCGACATTTTTTGTATGTAAGACCTTTAAACTATACACATTATCAACATTTTTTTTAACATAAACCCAACAACAAGCTGAGGCATACAGAGTAAGTGAACTTTTCGTCAAGTTCTTCGGGTAGGGATTATCAAAAAATGAAATATGGTATAGTAGGGTCAATACGTGGAAAATATCTAATCAAAGTGTACCTCATGTTTGTTTTTATACCATTGGTTGCCTTCGGCTGTTATCTGTTCTTTTGTCGAGTTGTTGTCTCTTTGCCACATTCAACATTTCCATTCTCAATTGCATAGCGTACATAAAACTTAGTGTTAATTGGTGATACACTTTGTACTGTCCAGGACACGCGTAGTAATGATTTACATGATTTATGTTTATGAAGAGTTATGTAAAAGGCGTATATTAGGGCCAAATCTTTGCGGAAACCAGAAATATTTAACACACTTTTTCTTTTTTTTATTCAACATTTAACCAAGGATTTGTATATTGAGCAAGGATTTCTATAGTAAGACACTTTTTTTGGTGGGGTTCATGTTTCAAAGTCTTTAATTTTCTACGTTGTCTTTTGTGTTCTATTGTCTATCTTTTTTGTTTTAGCTATGACGATGTCTATTTACTTTCGAATTTGAACCCTCTCTGGTATCTTTCTTCTCTCCTACAGATGACACGTTTAGATTTTCCTTAATATTTGACGGGAATAGAAAATCCTAGTTTGTCGTGATTTGAATTGTCGATTATACATGTGGTTGTTTTGTTGGTGTATTTCGTTTTTGTTAACTCTATAGTCCGACGGAAATGAAAAACAGTATTTTACAATCCAAACAATTTAGGCCCGTTTCACTGAGATGATAGAGGTTCCGTACTGGAAAGTTATTGTAAATCAATCCATAAATATTTCATAGTAACGCTAAGACGACTAATACATGTCTTTTATAAAATTATTGAAAAAAAGTTCAAAATCTTGTTTTCTGAATAAAATGCACTTCTAGCGTAATAAAAATATTGAAACTGAATTACTCATAAGAAATAATGACTTTTGATACCAAACATGACTTAAAAAGAATCAAATGCAAAATTTCACAATTTCATGCATTTTTACAACATGACACAGAGCTGTGCTTATTATATCGTATACACATGTCTATGTTTTGGAGACTTTGTTTTGGCCTTCAAGTCTTTTTTTCTTTTTTCGTCATGGGGTTAATCTCTCATAAAGGTAAGTGTATATAATGCATTCATTCATTCATTCATTCATTTCTTTATTTCCTCTATCAAGAGATTCAATGAACAACATATATGTTAACAAATCAAATTACAAAAGTTTACAAAACAGGCAACACAATACAATATTACAATATTACAATATTTACAATAACTATAGCATATTACCAAAAGAACGTTTTAAGAAAATTGCTCTCACTAACGACAGTTCATGTACTTAGCACGCTACTGTATCATCCTTCTCGTTACTCTGCTATACTCAGCAACACAGAGTGCAACGTGTACGTGGCACAAACTTAGAAAACTGTCAGTGTCGATATTTACTGTTGTTATGTGCTTGCCCAAAAGAATGCAGTATAAATGTTCATCATCGTATGAATACAGTTCGACAAATAATTGCAATGGAAACCTTTCAATAATGAAATCCCACCATGCGTCTCTGATTGATTGAGTACCACAACAACTACAACACGCATGTACGTACACATCTAGAAATGGTCTGTCGCATAGCTCGCAAATGCTTCCCGTGTTATTAGGGATGTCAGTTAGTAATTTTGTTATGAAGTATGCGTTTATGATTTCTCTTGATGATCTAGCGCATTTCCAGAAATCAGGGACTTTGACTGAGAGGTGAATATTTCTAAAACGAGAGAAGTTATTGTCACTCTGTATTCGACGAGTCCATTCATCACTTTGTACTTTATCTACAGTATTATTTACTATGATTTTCCAAGATTGTTTTGTAGGGAAAATTCCATCTCGCATAAAGATAATCACATATTCATGAAGATAATATTTATATAAGATATCCATAACTTCTTGAATGAACCCATAATGTTTACGTTCGGTGTCAATAAAATAAGAGTACAGGCGCACAAGAAATAGTTTTTTCGTCAGGAATTTACCATTAAGGCTACAAAGTTTTTGTAAGAAATATAACTTCTTTATCTCTATAGTTGAAGTAATGGGATGCAATCCAAGTATACTTTGACACATATCCGACCTAGTTGAAGTTCTTAAGTCTAAAATACGCTTGACTATAAAGTGCTGAAAACAATTCAACGTTGCTATATCGTTTGACTTTAAATTAGTCCACATTTCACAACCATACAGTACAGTAGGTAACACAATAGATTTATACAGTTTAAGTAGAACGCATGGATTTGCTGACTTGAGACATACACCATTAAGCGCGAAAAATGAGTTTTTGCCTCTTCTACATGCGTTAGAGGTCCTTTCTGCCGATCTAAATTTATAGTTTAGTTCAATACCCAAATGAGTATAATCCTCTGCTAACGGGAGAACACTGTTTGCAATATGCCAATCGTATTGTAACCGAACTTCTCGTGGATTTAGGGAGAATTGCATTACACAAGATTTCTTCGCATTGAAGCAAAATCGCCATCTATTAGCATAGTCAGCACATGTATCTAACATTCGCTGTAAACCTGACGGGGTTGTGCCAATACATGAAATGTCGTCAGCGAGAGCAGGAGAGCAACTGGCTATATGATATACACCTGTTTTCTGGTTACATTTTTCAAGTTCAACCAACATTTCGTTTATAAATATCAAATATAATAAACCAGACAATACCCCTCCCTGCCTTACACCTTGTAATACAGGAAAAAAATCAGAATGACATTGGTTAACAACTACAGAACTCATGGTACCAATATGACAGTCATTTATAACTGACCACATTTTACCTGTTACCCCTATATTATACAATTTATACATTAACCCAATTCTCCATACAGTATCAAAAGCTTTTTTACTATCTAAAAATGCAACAAATATTTTACTGAATAATTCAAGGTTATGATAAATAGTCTCATGTAGGTTAAATGATGCTGTTAAGCAACTAAGGTACTTTTGAAATCCTTGCTGTTGGAGATTCGGAATGTTTTTATCAAATAGCACAACATTTATTAACCGAGCTTTAATAACGCTTTCAAATAATTTCAAAACACAGGACAGTAAACTAACTGGTCTGTAGTTATCCGGTGAAGTCTTGCACTTGGTTCCACCTTTGAAGATAGGAACAAGGAGGCCTAGTTTCCAGTTCTGCGGTATTCGCCCTTGTTTGACGATGATGTTGAATATAGCGGTTACACACTTCACAACAGAGATACCTCCGTGACGCAAATGTTCGTTTTGGACTCTGTCATGTCCGGCGGCTTTTCTATACTTTAACTGTCCTATTAACTCGGTAACTTCTTTTTCAGTTATCAACCCACCAGGTAAGTATTCACCTTCAACACCACATGTTTTAATAATTTCATTGTATGTACTCTCAATAGAACATTTAAAGTCATTGTCAAAATTATTCTCATCCTTTGGTTGGTATATATCATGGAAATATTCGGCGAAACAGTTTGCTACAGACTCAGGAGTATTACACACTTTATTTTCATACACAATCTCGGGATAAACTTTAGACGAACGACCTTTAAAACGTTTTATTTGTTTCCAAAACAGACGCACATCACATTCGGCAGTTTCATTGAGATCATCATAACAGCTCTGTATATACTGTTCATTAGCCACTTGTTGTACACGTCTAAACTCGGACTTGGCCCTTTTGTACATTCGATAAGAGTCAAAGTGCATGCCTCGAGGCCGACCTTCTAGTACCCAACATCTACGCTTTGATCTTTCGTTGTCATGTGCTCGTTTTACATCTGCGTTCCAGTAAGGTTTTGTATGTGGATTAAAACCGCATTTCGGGATTGCAATGCCAGCAGCAGTGTGTAAAATGTTAACGAATTCGTCATTGATGGCGTCAATATCGACATAAGAAAAAGACCTCATTTTATCAATCAACATATCAACGGGATCATTCAGCAGTTTTTTGTATTCATTTATCTGCGCATCTGAAACTTTATGCCAAGCAGGTAATTTGTCGCAAGAGTTCATTACACGATGCGGGTTTGAGTCTATCACAAACTCAGCCACAACTGGCAAATGATCGGACGTGCTACTTATCTCCCCTTCATCAAGGATTTCATAGTACCTTAGTTTTCTATACATACTTTCGTTGCATAAGATATAATCTAACATTGTTTGTTTGGTTATATACGAATAATTTGGCCCTTTTATTTGTATTTCACCCCCGGCATACAACAAATGATGCCTAGATACAAATTTTAATAACTCTTTTGATTTATAATTGTTTGACATAGGTCTGTCTTTATCTAAGCAGCTAGCATTTAAATCACCTGCAATTATACAATTACCATAAACACTATAGTATGTATATAAATTATCTAGTATATTTAATTCACTCTTATAATTTTCAATAGAGTCATCAGATGGTAAGTACGCACCAAAGATAAAAAGTGAACCATAAGACTGGTTTTTAAGTTCAATACCAGCTATTCTACTGGAGTTAATGTCACTTATTTCATTTACAGAAAACTGAAGTGAAGTTTTGTATAATATGGCAATACCACCCTTACCATGATATGCGTTATACCCTATGGGTAATGCATCAGCTTTACTTATACAGTTATACCCTCTTTCTATAGTAGATAAATAATGTAAAGACCTTTCTTTCAATTTATGTTCCGATATAACACATATATCACAATCAGTGTCCTTTAAAAATTTACTTAGACAAATAGTAGAGGACATGATACCCCTGACGTTCCAAGCTACTAACTTAATACTAGACATAAAAAACAAAATGAGTAATACATTCAGAAATAATACAACATTTGAAATAATAGTTCTATTCATTATGAAAATTTTTAGTTTTCGCCTTGTTTTATATCGCTTGGAACCTCGGAGCTTCGTTGATACCACGCCTGGTTACTAAGCCAGCATCTACAATGCACACCACTTGGCCAAAAGTTTTCCCCTTCAATAATATTAGCACATTGTTCGGATACGTTCAATTTAGCAGACACATAGCGTAAACTATTTCGCGATTGAAACAATCTTAGGTATGTCACTTGCACATTTCTACTCTCTAAATATGTCATGATTCCGGAACGGGTTGACTTCGAATCAATTCCTGACAAGTAATACCTTGCGGACCTTTTCCGTGAAACACCAGTAAAGAAGTTGTCATCAGTGGACTGAACTGCAGCAGTGGAACCCTGCAAGCGAACAGGTATTTTGAACGTCGTTGGTTCATCATTTTTATAACTGTCGTCTTTTTTTGCAAGAACATTTGTACGGAGTGTTTCGTGTGGTTGTTGTGAGTCTTTAACTGTACCGTTAGAAATCTCCGATTCGGGTGATCGCATTCGTGAATTATAACTCTGAGATGTACTATCAGTTGAACTGACCGGAATATTATCTGGGGTAATGTGTGGGCTAACTTTTGTTGCGTACGACTGTTGACACGACATTTTTAGTTCGTTAAAACTTTTTTGTGCACTTAGAAGTAGTTTGCTATGTCGTACCTGTTCATTGCCTATTTGTTTAATTTTTTCTGAATACATGTTGAAATCAAATTCACCAATAATTTTTAATTATATTCTGTTTTTTTCCTTATACATTAATTTTTCGCGCATTAATTTAGGGATCATAATTCTTTTTTAGAAAAAAAATACACCCCCCCCCCTTGAAGTTGAACGGTAGTTTCCTTATCAGTTTTCAAGTTAATGTTCGGAAAAACTTTTGCTTTCTTTATCTTTATATTCATTTGTATTGACACTAACATCAGTTTTCCTAAGCAGCTATATGAATCAGAGTAACTTAACATATGATATCAACGTTTATGTGAGCATTCTTTACCGTTTGATGCAATTTCAACTCAATTTCTCTTCAGCTTCCTGTTGACTGTTTATCAAATAATTGAAGCGTGGGTATCATTAGTGAGCAATATCTCACATTACGAGTTGTGATAAGCTAATGTACACAGAGAGGTGATTGGTATTAATATGGGAACTAGATGGGTCCCTCTTATTGCAGATTTATTCCTTCACTGTTATGAATCCTAAATTATGTTAAAGCTTCATAAAAACAAACAAATAATCACTTGATAGATATATTTTAACACTATATGTAGATGTTAAGATGAAATATTCTGTTATGAACAATCAAGATTTTTATAAAAAGTAAAATACTAAACTCCAAGAAAAAATAAAAAGGAAAGTTTCTAATCAAATGACAAATTCAAAATCTCGAACATATCAAACGAATAAACAACAACTGTCATATTCCTGACTTTTCTTATGTAGAAAATGGTGGATTAAACCTGATTTTATAGCTAGCTAAACCTCTTACTTGTATGACAGTTGCATACAATTCCATTACATTAACTATGGCAAAATAGCACAGTGACGAGATGTATAAGCACAGAGCCACGTCATATGTAAAAGTATCATGAAATTATCCACCTGAGTTCCTTTTTAATAAATCAAACATTTATAGTGACCAAATGAGACAAAACTGTTTAAATTTCTCATGATAATATTCATTCCAAGTTTATGATAAATGGGACGATTTTTCTATTGTTAGTTTTATTTTTCCATTGATCCACAGGCTTTCATATGTCCAACACACGTTTCTTTTTGTCACATACTAAAATAAACTATTAACCCGTAAACATGATACACAACTACCTATACATACAAGTCATTATATAGACTTGTATCAGATAAAGAGATGTTGCGGAAGCCAGATATGCTATTAAGTAACGAACGAAGGAACAAACAAATGAACGAACAAAACCACGACAAACATTGTGAATTCTATATACATGTACAGTTGACTGTCGCTAACAAATGGTATAAATATTGATGAAAATGATTCCATCTCTCCAAATAGATTTGGCCTTTCTGTATAATAATGAAAATAAGTTTTTTTATGAAAGGAAATAGCAAAAACATTTATCGTTTAGTTTTTCCGTGTCCTTTTTGTAGTTGTTTTAGGGAGTAACCACATTCAGGCACCATGTAATCAGAGACCCGGGGAACATTTCGAAATAAATTAAAATTCTTTTTCGAGTTGCAATATTGATGTTTGTGAATAACTTTGCCATCACAGCACATGTCAATATTCCAAAATTCATTGCACAATATAGATTTATTTGGCAAATCAGCGTTGTAAACTTGTCCAAAAGCTTCATCTATGTTTTATGGTAGGCATCATTATGAATGCGAAAGTTTATTCAATGCAAAACATTTTGATGCACTGGAAGGCAAAGTCTACATTGTAAATGAGCGGAAGCTAATCCTGTCATAATTTTCTTATCTCTTAACCAAAAACTGGTAGATTTCAATCGTTTTTCACACATATAGCTAAATCTATGTTATGAATATAAACAAAAGTGGGATCTCCGAGTCAGTAAATATTTAGTTGAATATGTAATATATCATTTTAAGCGCAATATGTATATACACATATTCCGAAACTCATGGCACAATAAACATAAGGACATTTGCTCAGTGCATGGTAGAGGCCGTTCTTTGGTCTACAATGGTTAACTTGTTTTTCAAAAAAAATAATCAAAAAAAGTTGTTTACCATTTAATGTGATGGGAAACATTGTTTGTCATTTTATCTTTTAGTCTTGACATATAATTTTGACTTCACCTTGGTATTGTTTTTTTTTCTGTTTGTAAATCATCAAATAATAGTGAAAGGATTGTAGCTACATGTAGCTATAAAACCATTTTTTACACAAGAAAATGCCTGTACCAAGTCTGGAATATGACAGTTGTTATCCAATGTGGTTGAGCGTTTGATAACGAACTTTTCAGTTTTGAATTTTCCTCGAAGTTCTGTATTTTGATTATTTTTCTTTTTTATGGGGGTCAGCTTACGAAAAAAATCCAAAAAACATGATTTTTTTTAAAACTATGTATCTGAATGTTAACATCTGAGGCTTTCCTTAAAACCGTTGAATGATATGCTTCTGAAACAGTATCAAACTTTATTTGATAATTTTCAGTATTTTCTTCAATGCATTCACAATTTGACAATAACTACGCCCAGACTATAATGACAAACGTTCACGAGAATGGGTCTGCATACAAATCTGGTCAGTAAACTTTCTCCAAGTATCTTTCCTGAAATTGTGATTTTTCAAATGTTTAGACGATAAGTAATGTTGAATAGAGGCGGCTTACGTTTAAATATAGCATCTCTCTACGGAATATACCATCATTTTTACGTGTTTAACAGAATTATTGACTTATCAAATCCTGGGAGGGATCTTTGTTATCATTTTTGGTGCGTATCGTGTGGCTGTGTGTTAAAGTTCCATTGGTTCATATCCTGTCCAATTCTGACAAGAGCCTGTAATTCTATGGTTGTCCTCGGTTGCTGTGTGCCATATTTGTTCTGGTTTACTGTTTTAAATTTTGCCATGTCGGTACCTTTTACAATTTGCTATACAGTGTGGGTTTTGATAATTGTGAAGGTTGTAAGGTGACCTAACGTTGCTTTCCTTCGCCTCCGTCTTTGACGGATAATTGTCTTATTGGCAATTAAACCTTATGTCATTATATTTGTTTTCCCAATTTTCTGGAATTAAGTTAACATTGTTATTAAAAAGACATTATTTATAACGGGATAAACAAACGATGACTTTCGATTTGCAAATAAATCTTTAGTAGGTTTCACATTTTGTGAGAATATATCCGCCCCTTTAATCTTAATCAGCAAAACGACAAAAGGTACGTGACAGAAGGCACAATAAAAACAATATATAGTCCGTAGTGTAACAATCTGCATCTTTTCCTGACAATTCAGAATTGCAAAGGGTATCAAAATGGAAAAACTCTCAACTGAAGATATGCATGAAGATAAAAAAAATGCACCTTAATTTAAAATCAGGTTGAAAGTTTTCGACGAGATATTTTACAAGTACATTAGTAATTTTTCTCAATCAATTTTTATTTATTTTTTCATTTTATTATGCCCAGTCTATCTGTTATTATATTTCAAAAATGTGTTGCTAGCAGTCGAGACTAACAGATGTATTAACCACTAAGAAAAGGAAAGAACAAATGGAAAAGTTTGCAGATAATCACTAAACTTGATATAAAATTACCAATAAAATATTACGTATTTTTTCAAATTAATTCGGTAGATGAAATCACAAATTGTAGAATAATACTAATGTCTCAATAAATAATCAAAGTCTGACAAAATGATTTATTCAACAAAATCTCAACATAAATAAAACGATTCAAATATCAATAACAGGAGTATTTACAGCAAAAATAGTACATGTAAAATTAATATGTTTTTAAAAGTTACGGATAAAACGACCCCACGTGCGGCTGTACTCCATGCGGGGATAACCCATGTCCTGGAATGTTAGGGAAGATATTATTGGTCGTTGATGGCCAATACGGGCTTGGAGAACAAAAGAGTCCGGAAGATGTCGTTGGTGGCATAGGCGCATGCGGATTGAGGTAATTAAGAGGAGATGGACCATAACTTGGCATAAACATGTCTGATTGATATCGATGTGGTGTGTGATAAGTTTCAGGTGTTGTCTGTTGCATATTTTGAGCAAGTCCAACAAAATCAAATTTGTATGCATATCGCTTCCCGTGAACTTTTGTCATTATGTTCTTGTCGTAGTAATATCTCAGAGCACGGCTCAGTTTGTCGTAATTCATGTTCGGTTTACTTTTCCTTTCACCCCATCGTCTAGCAACTTCATCAGGGTCAACAAGTTTAAACTCTCCTTGTGTTCCTTCCCATGTTATACATCCCATATTTCGTCTGTCGGATAAAAGTTCCAAGAGAAACTGCCATAACTGTATCTGACCTGTTCCTGAAAATAAAATATTTTTTTATAATACAAAGAAAAGTTTAATTGAATGGAACGACGTCTTTTGCATTAACTAAACGGACAAATTGTATATCGAATAAATAAAATACTAGTCAATTGTTGAATGATTTAAATAAGATACTTTCAACTCATTTATCAATTCGGTTAATTCTTTCTGCATGGTAAAAAAGCAACGATATTTAAAAACATATAAATTGACAAGTTGTAAATTTACCTGAACTGGAAAATCGACTCGATACATGAACCATTCGTTGATACAATTGTTCTAAAAAAAAAAAAGAAAATGAACAATTAGCCACAAACAAAAACACAATGCTTTGTTTTTACCTTATTGTACAAATGCTGGCATACGTTATTTCTTTCTTTTGATATCAATATATATTACCATTCAAAGTACAGCAATGATTGAAAATGAACAAATGCAGCGTGTTACAATTATCATATATGACTTAATGTTTCTTTATTGTATTGAATACCCTTTTTCTGCTATGTATTGGATACCTGATAAATCAGAAATTCATTGTTAGCAAGATAAAATAAGAGCTATATTCGTCATTACTTTATCAAAGTTAGGATTTAGGCATCGAACAAAGTACTGTTATTCGAACAAATTTATAAACAAAAAAGCCCTAGTTATAAGCAAATGCCTGAACACTGCAGAAAATGTTCTGTTAATTTGTTATTTTGCGGGTTAATAGTTCGTTATTCAGCTCTTTGCTTCATTTAACGTTTTCAAATGTCTTTTAAAAGATATTTTAGGTATTTTCGACCAATTGCTCTCACAACAACTTCAACAATAACGTACAAGGTCCCCACATTAATCAAAATCAATTTAGTGCGAACTTTCGGAATCCCTCAGGACGAAAGCTAATTTCCGAGACGTGCGCATATCTAGATTGCTCGTATTATAAAGAATTGAAAAGGCAAAAAGATGGAATGAAAAAGTAAACGTATCGTCGGAATAAAAATCCGATTACACAGATTGTTACATTCATTAACTGTTTAATCGGAGACAAAAGTTAAATACAGTTCGATATTGGCAATTTTCTCTGTTAACCCGTTAATAAGGTTTCATCCAACCATAGATTGCTACTGCTTGGGGGATTGACCGGCGTCATAGGATACACTAATAGATATTTTTCGGAAAACTGATTGTACATTAGGAAGTTGCAAGAGTCTTCTTATTATTATTGTTTGAAAATGGAATGAAATTTTGGCTAGTGCTATTTCTGTCTCAAAATTTACATTTATTTATAAATCTTGTACGGCTACAGGTAAGTTGGAGGTGCACACCTTGAAAGACTTGCCACCCTTGGCGTGTTCTTTTTAAATACTAGTAATCATTTATTCATTACATGGGGGTATTTATGCAAATTTGTTATTTTAACTTTTCTTTCAATATAACATATCTAAAACCAACAAAAAAAAATCACTTTTAATGATATTGTAACGAAATATAATGTAAACACGTTTATCTGGATGAAGAATTATTAAAAATTGACCGAGAAATACTAATAATAAGAGAAATATACAATTTTGTTCATATGGAGTCTATGCACTTAAAAATGAAAGCAACACATTATACATTTCCTACATCCGAAGCTCTTTCTGGATTTTCCTTCATCAGGAACGCTCAAAGCCGAATATTTGAAAGTCAAGGTAATAAGAACCGAAACAGCTAAAGGCAAAAAAACCTAAAATAATAATAGCCAAATCCTTCTAAGAGCAGCTTTGGGCAACTTTGCCTGAGGGATTTGAAACCTTAGTTTCAGGCTTGTTTCTTATAATCTCAAAATTTAAGATCTGACAAGTGCAGAAAGGTTTGTTTGAAATCACGTCAGTACTTCGGATTGAGCTGGTGAATCTTTCGGGAACAGATAGTACATCAGCAATTACAATATAAGCTAATTTAAAGGCTAAACTGAAACACAATCAAATGAACAGCTGGCATTGGAGACCCCAAATTAAAGTCTTTTTGATTTAATTGTGTTGTTGGTTTGCTGTCTCGTTGTCTTTATGATAATGTAATATTTTATATATAATATTGTTGGTGGATATGATTACTGTTTTAAAGATTTTAATGAAAACAAAATAGGATAATTTTGACGAAAATAGGTTCTTATCAAAGGAAATTTTGCCTGAGGTTGTTGGAGTCTTCCATTTTTTCAAGTGCAGTAAGCGCATGCAACTGACATCTCTTCTCATTTTTGCGACATTCTCAAAACATTGTTTGAACATTCCCCCATCAGCGTTTTTTTTCCCTTCTATTTCTTATTATATTACAAGTTCGCGTGAGCGTGTCAAAACTTTATGTAACTTCTAATGTTTCGAGGAGAGGACTTTCCACCATGCCTATCGCAGGTGCGTAGAATTATGTATGTTAATAAGACAATTCGCAAATGATTAAATGAAAACCGGAAAATCTAAAGATGACAATTTCAAGAATCCCAATAAAAGAAAATATGAAATTGACAACGACGATCAAGAGACCATGGATAGGATTTCATATGATTAAAATCTGTCATTGAACCGTTTTATTTAGTGGAGGTTAGTGACACTTCAAAACGGCGTTTGCCAGTTTCTGGATTATTACGGTAATTATTGGGATAGAAAGTTGAAAATTAGATGTTGTTTTCTATGAATAATTTCATCTTTTATGACTAAATTTGATTTTTAACACGCTTTACTCGAACACTTATAAGATACTTGTGAAGTGTTTGCATCCCGTTGGATTGTTCTATTGTATTTTGAATTTTATATATGATATTATTTTTTCACACACGTGACCTTAAAGAATTATCATAAGAAACAAAAAAAAAAACCATTTCTATTATTTCAACAAGACCTTTACAAACTTTAAAAACTTTATAGCTTTGATTTCATATTTTGCAATAAGCTCTCACATGATTCTCATGCATTGGTTTTTTGTTCTCTCCTCTCCTCTCTCTCTCTCTCTCTCTCTCTCTCTCTCTCTCTCTCTCTCTCCTCTCTCTCTCTCTCTCTCTCTCTCTCTCTCTCTCCTCTCTCTCCTCTCTCTCTCTCTCCTCTCTCTCTCTCTCTCTCTCTCTCTCTCTCTCTCTCTCTCTCTCTCCTCTCTCTCTCTCTCTCTCCTCTCTCTCTCTCTCTTCTCTCTCTCCTCTCTCTCTCTCTCTCTCTCTCTCTCTCTCTCTCATGCAGACAAATATTTTCCTTAAAGATGTGACCTTATCAGATGTTTCACTTAGGTGTTGGGGAAATTGTTTCAGTGTATGACTAGTACTGTGTACAAGAAAGAGTATGAATAACATATAATCTATATATACATAAATGTTTTTTGTTGGTTTTTTTTGCCCCCCCCCCCCCCTGGTTATTTCCTTGCGCGAGACACTTGTTTCCGGAATAGCCTTCACCAGGCACGCTCGAAAATAAATTTTTGAAAAGCCTATAAAACATAAATTTTGAGAGTGTAAAATATGACCGAAACAGAAGTCAAAAGTACGTTA